>NW_028322253.1:5747500-5922500 GCF_059928025.1 Delphinapterus leucas
GTAAGGGTTAGGGTTAGGGTTAGGGTTAGGGTTAGGGGACGGGGACGGGCACGGTTAGGGTACAGGTTAGGGTACGACAACAGTTTAGGCTGAGCGTACGTTTTACGGTACGGGTTAGTGTTAGCGTACGGGTTAGGATTATGGGAAGGGTGAGGGTAAGGCTTCGGGTAAGGTTTAGGGTTAGGGTTAGGGTTAGGGGACGGGGACGGGGACGGGGGCGGTTTAGGGTACAGGTTAGGGTACGACAACGGTTTAGGCTGAGCGTACGTGTTAGGGTACGGGTTAGTGTTAGCGTACGGGTTAGGAATAGGGGACGGGTGAGGGTAAGGCTTCGGGTAAGAGTTAGGGTTAGGGTTAGGGTTGGGGTTCAGGGACGAGGACGTTTTAGGGTACAGGTTAGCGTACGACAACGGTTTAGGGTGAGCGTACGTGTTAGGGTACGGGTTAGTGTTAGCGTACGGGTTAGGATTAGGGGACGGGTGAGTGTAAGGCTTCCGGTAAGGGTTAGGGTTAGGGTTAGGGTTAGGGTTAGGGGACGGGGACGGTTTAGGGTACAGGTTAGGGTACGACAACGGTTTAGGGTGAGCATACGTGTTAGGGTACGGTTTAGTGTTAGCGTACAGGTTAGGATTAGGGGACGGGTGAGGGTAAGGCTTCGGGTAAGGGTTAGGGTTAGGGTTAGGGTTAGGGTTAGGGTTAGGGGATGGGGACGGGTTAGGGTACAGGTTAGGGTACGACAACGGTTTAGGGGAGCGTACGTGTTAGGGTACGGGTTAGTGTTAGCGTACGGGTTAGGATTAGGGGACGGGTGAGGGTAAGGCTTCGGGTAAGGGTTAGGGTTAGGGTTAGGGTTAGGGTTAGGGGACGGGGACGGTTTACGGTACAGGTTAGGGTACGACAACGGTTTAGGGTGAGCGTACGTGTTAGGTTACGGGTTAGTGTTAGCGTACGGGTTAGGATTAGGGGACGGGTGAGGGTAAGGCTTCGGGTAAGGGTTAGGGTTAGGGTTAGTGTTAGGGGACGGGGACGGCGACGGTTTAGGGTACAGGTTAGGGTACGTCAACGGTTTAGGGTGAGCGTACGTGTTAGGGTACGGGTTAGTGTTAGCGTACGGGTTAGGATTAGGGGACGGGTGAGGGTAAGGCTTCGGGTAAGGGTTAGGGTTAGGGTTAGGGTTAGGGTTAGGGTTAGGGGACGGGGACGGTTTAGGGTACAGGTTAGGGTACGACAACAGTTTAGGCTGAGCGTACGTTTTACGGTACGGTTTAGTGTTAGCGTACGGGTTAGGATTATGGGAAGTGTGAGGGTAAGGCTTCGGGTAAGATTTAGGGTTAAGGTTAGGGTTAGGGTTAGGGGACGGGGACGGGGACGGTTTAGGGTACAGGTTAGGGTATGACAACGGTTTAGGGTGAGCGTACGTGTTAGGGTACGTGTTAGTGTAAGCGTACGGTTTAGGATTAGGGGACGGGTGAGGCTAAGGCTTCGGGGAAGGGTTAGGGTTAGGGTTAGGGTTAGGGTTAGGGTTAGAGGACGGGGACGGTTTAGGGTACAGGTTAGGGTACGACAAAGGTTTAGGGTGAGCGTACGTGTTAGGGTATGGGTTAGTGTTAGCGTACGGGATAGGATTAGGGGACGGGTGAGGGTAAGGCTTCCGGTAAGGGTTAGGGTTAGGGTTAGGTTTAGGGTTAGGGGACGGGCACGGGAACGGTTTAGGGTACAGGTTAGGGTACGACAACGGTTTAGGGTGAGCGTACGTGTTATGGTACGAGTTAGTGTTAGCGTACGGGTTAGGATTAGGGGACGGGTGAGGGTAAGGCTTTGGGTAAGGGTTAGGGTTAGGGTTAGGGTTAGGGTTAGGGGACGGGGACGGTTTAGGGTACAGGTTAGGGTACGACAACGGTTTAGGGTGAGCGTACGTGTTAGGGTATGGGTTAGTGTTAGCGTACGGGTTAGGATTAGGGGACGGGTGAGGGTAAGGCTTCGGGTAAGGGTTAGGGTTAGTGTTAGGGTTAGTGTTAGGGTTAGGGAATGGGGACAGGGACAGTTTAGGGCACAGGTTAGGGTACGACAACGGTTTAGGGTGAGCGTACGTGTTAGGGTACGGGTTAGTGTTAGCGTACGGGTTAGGATTATGGGACGGGTTAGGGTAAGGCTTCGGGTAAGGGTTAGGGTCAGGGTTAGGTTGAGGGGATGGGGACGGTTTAGTGTACAGGTTAGTGTACGACAACGGTTTAGGGTGGGCATACGTGTTAGGGTACAGGTTAGTGTTAGGGTACGGGTTAGGATTAGGCGACGGTTTAGGGTAAGGCTTCAGGTAAGATTTAGTGTTAGGTTTAGTGTTAGGGTTAGGGTTTGGGGAAGGGGACGTTTTAGGGTACAGGTTAGGTTACGACAACAGTTTAAGGAGAGCGTACGTGTCAGGGTACGTGTTAGTGTTAGCGTCCGGGTTAGGATTAAGGGACGGGTTAGTGTAAGGCTTCGGGTAAGGGTTAGTGTTAGGTTTAAGGTTAGGGTTAGGGTTAGGGGATGGGGACTGTTTAGGGTACAGTTTAGTGTAAGACAACAGTTTAGGGGGAGCATACGTGTTAGGGTATAGGTTAGTGTGAGCGTACGGGTTAGGATTAGCGGACGGGTTAGGGTAAGTCTTCGGGTAAGGGTTAGGGTTAGGGTTAGTGTTAGGTTTAGGGTTAGGTGACGGCGACGGTTTAAGGTACAGGTTAGCATACGACAACGGTTTAGGGAGAGCGTACGTTTTAGGAGACGGGTTAGTGTTAGCGTACGGGTTAGGATTAGGGAACGGGTTAGGGTAAGGCTTCGGGTAAGTGTTAGGGTTAGGGTTAGGGTTAGGGGATGCGGACGGGGACGGAGACGGGGACGGTTTAGGGTACAGGTTAGGGTACGACAATGGTTTAGGGTGAGCGTACGTGTAAGGGTACGGGTTAGTGTTAGCATACGGTTTAGGGTTAGGGGACGTTTTAGGGTAAGGTTTCGGGTAAGGGTTAGGGTTAGGGTTAGGCTTAGGGTTAGGGGACGGGGACGGGGAGAGTTTAGGGTACAGGTTAGTGTACGACAATGGTTTAGGGTGAGCTTATGTGTTAGGGTACGTGTTAGTGTTAGCGTACGGTTTAGGATTAGGGGACGTTTTAGGGTAAGGCTTCGGGTAAGGGTTAGTGTTAGGTTTAAGGTTAGGGTTAGGTTTAGGGGAAAGGGACAGTTTAGGGCACAGGTTAGTGTACGACAATGGTTTAGGTGAGCGTACGTGTTAGGGAACGTGTTAGTGTTAGCATACGGGTTAGGATTACGGGACGGGTTATGGTAAGGCTTCGGGTAAGGATTAGGGTTTGGGTTAGGTTTAGGGTTAGAGATAGGGGACGGGGACAGTTTAGGGTACAGGTTAGTGTAGGACAACGGTTTAGGGTTAGCGTACGTGTTAGGGGACAGGTTAGTGTTAGCATACGGGTTAGGATTAAGGGACGTGGTAGGGTAAGGCTTCAGGTAATTGCTAGTGTTAGGGTTAGGTTTAGGGTTAGGGTTAGGGGACGGGGACGGTTTAGCGTACAGCTTAGGGTACGACAATGGTTTAGGTTGAGCGTACATGTTAGGGTACGTGTTAGTGTTAGCGTATGTGTTAGGATTAGGGGACAGGTTAGGGTAAGGCTTCGGGTAAGGCTTAGGGTTAGGGTTAGGGTTAAGGTTAGGGTACGGAGACGGTTTATGGTACACGGTAGGGTATGACAACGGTTCAGCGTGGGCATACGTGTTAGGGTTCTGGTTAGTGTTAGCGTACGAGTTAGGATTAGGGGACGGGTTAGGTTAAGGCTTCGGGTAAGGGTTAGGTTTAGGTTTAGTGTTAGGGGACGGGGACGGTGACGGTTTAGGGTACAGGTTAGGGTATGACAACGTTTTAGGGTGAGTGTACGTGTTAGTGTACGGGTTAGTGTTAGCGTACGATTTAGGATTAGTGGACGGGTTACGGTAAGGCTTCGGGTAAGGTTTAGGTTTAGGGTTAGGGTTAGGGGTACGGTTAGGGAAGGGTTAGTGTTAGGGTTAGGGTTAGGGTTAGGGGACGGGGACGGTTTAGGGTACAGGTTAGGGTACGACAACGGTTTAGGGTGAGCGTACGTGTTAGGGTACGGGTTAGTGTTAGCGTACGGGTTAGAATTAGGGGATGGGTGAGGGTAAGGCTTCGGGTAAGGGTTAGGGTTACGGTTAGGGTTAGGGTTAGGAGACGGGGACGGGGACGGTTTAGGGTACAGGTTAGGTTACTATAAGTGTTTAGGGTGAGCATACGTGTTAGGGTGCGGGTTAGTGTTAGCGTACGGGTTAGGATTAGGGGACGGGTAAGGGTAAGGCTTCGGGTAAGGTTAGGGTTAGGGTTAGGGGACGGGGACGGGGACGGGGACGGTTTAGGGTACAGGTTAGTGTACGACAACTGTTTAGGTTCAGCATACGTGTTAGGGTACAACTTAGTGTTAGCGTACGGGTTAGGATTATGGGACAGGTTAGGGTAAGGCTTCGGGTAAGGGTTAGGGTTATGGTTAGGGTTAGGGTTAGGGTTAGGGAACGGGGATGGTTTAGGGTACAGGTTAGGGTACGACAACGGTTTAGGGTGAGCGTACGTGTTAGTGTACAGGTTAGTGTTAGCGTACGGTTTAGTATCAGGGAATGGGTTAGTGTAAGGCTTCGGGTAAGGGTTAGGGTTAGGGTTAGGGTAAGGGTTAGGAGTCGGGGATGGGGACGGTTTAGGGTACAGGTTAGTGTACGACAATGGATTGGGTTGAGCGTATGTGTTAGGGCAAAGGTTAGTGTTAGCATACAGGTTAGGATTAGGGGACGGGTTAGGGTAAGGCTTCGGGTAAGAGTTCGGGTTAGGGTTAGGGTTAGGGTTAGGGGATGGGGACGCTTTAGGGTACAGTTTAGGATAGAACAATGATTAAGGGTGAACGTACGTGTTAGGGTACGGGTTAGTGTTAGCGTACAGTTCAGGATTAGGGGACGTGTTAGGGTAAGGCTTCGGGTAAGGGTTAGGTTTAGGGTTAGGGTTAGGGTTAGGGGACGGGGACGGGGATGGTTTAGGGTACAGGTTAGTGTACGACAACGGTTTAGGGTGAGCGTATGTTTTAGGGTACGGGTTAGTGTTAGCGTACGGGTTAGGATTATGGGACGGGTGAGGGTAAGGCTTCGGGTAAGGATTAGGTTTAGGGTTAGGGTTAGGGTTAGGGTTAGGGGACGGGGACGGTTTAGGGTACAGGTTAGGGTACGACAACGGTTTAGGGTGAGCGTACGTGTTAGGGTACGGGTTAGTGTTAGTGTACGGGTAAGGATTAGTGGACGGGTGAGTGTAAGGCTTCGGGTAAGGGTTAGGGTTAGGGTTAGGGTTAGGGTTAGGGTTAGGGGAAGGGGACGGTTTAGGGTACAGGTTAGGGTACATCAACGGTTTAGGGTGAGCGTACGTGTTAGGGTACGGGTTAGTGTTAGCGTACGGGTTAGGATTAGGGGACGGGTGAGGGTAAGGCTTCGGGGAAGGGTTAGGGTTAGGGTTAGGGTTAGGGTTAGTGTTAGGAGACGGAGACGGTTTAGGGTACAGGTTAGTGTACGACAACGGTTTAGGGTGAGCGTACCTGTTAGGTTACGGGTTAGTGTTAGCGTACGGGTTAGGATTAGGGGACGGGTGAGGGTAAGGCTTCGGGTAAGGGTTAGGGTTAGGGTTAGGGTTAGGGTTACTGGACGGGGACGGTTTAGGGTACAGGTTAGCGTACGACAACAGTTTAGGCTGAGCGTACGTTTTACGGTATTGGTTAGTGTTAGCGTACGGGTTAGTATTATGGGACGGGTGAGGGTAAGGCTTCGGGTAAGGGTTAGGGTTAGGGTTAGGGTTAGGGTTAGGGGACGGGGACGGTTTAGGGTACAGGTTAGTGTACGACAACGGTTTAGGGTGAGCGTACGTTTTAGGGTACGGGTTAATGTTAGCGTACGGTTTAGGATTAGGGGACGTGTGAGGGTAAGGCTTCGGGTAAGGGTTAGGGTTAGGGTTAGGGTTAGGGTTAGGGTTAGAGGACGGGGACGGTTTAGGGTACAGGTTAGGGTACGACAAAGGTTTAGGGTGAGTGTACGTGTTAGGGTACGGTTTAGTGTTAGCGTACGGGATAGGAATAGGGGACGGGTGAGGGTAAGGCTTCGGGTTAGGGTTAGGGTTAGGGTTAGGTTTAGGGTTAGGGAACGGGCACGGGGACAGTTTAGGGTACAGGTTAGGGTACGACAACGGTTTAGGGTGAGCGTACGTGTTAGGGTACGGGTTAGTGTTAGCGTACGGGTTAGGATTAGGGGACGGGTGAGGGTAAGGTTTCGGGTAAGGGTTAGGGTTAGGGTTAGGGTTAGGGTTAGGGGACGGGGACGGTTTAGGGTACAGGTTAGAGTACGACAACGGTTTAGTGTGAGCGTACGTGTTAGGGTACGGGTTATTGTTAGCGTACGGGTTAGGATTAGGGGACGGGTGAGGGTAAGGCTTCGGGTAAGGGTTAGGGTTAGGGTTAGGGTTGGGTTAGGGTTAGGGGACGGGGACGGTTTAGGGTACAGTTTAGGGTACGACAACGGTTTAGGGTGAGCGTACGTGTTAGGGTACGGTTTAGTGTTAGCGTACGGGTTAGGATTAGGGGACGGGTGAGGGTAAGGCTTCGGGTAAGGGTTAGGGTTAGGGTTAGGGTTAGGGTTAGGGTTAGAGGACGGGGACGGTTTAGGGTACAGGTTAGAGTACGACAACGGTTTAGGGTGAGCGTACGTGTTAGGGTACGGGTTATTGTTAGCGTACGGGTTAGGATTAGGGGACGGGTGAGGGTAAGGCTTCGGGTAAGGGTTAGGGTTAGGGTTAGGGTTAGGGTTAGGGGACGGGAACGGGGACGGTTTAGGGTACAGGTTAGGGTACGACAACGGTTTATGGTGAGCGTACGTGTTAGGGTACGGGTTAGTGTTAGCGTACGGGTTAGGATTAGGGGACGGGTGAGGGTAAGGCTTCGGGTAAGGGTTAGGGTTAGGTTTAGGGGACGGGGACGGTTTTGGGTACAGGTTAGGGTACGACAACGGTTTAGTGGAGCGTACGTGTTAGGGTACGGGTTAGTGTTAGCGTACGGGTTAGGATTAGGGGACGGGTGAGGTTAAGGCTTCGGGTAAGGGTTAGGGTTAGGGTTAGGGTTAGTGTTAGGGGACGGGGACGGTTTAGGGTACAGGTTAGGGTACGACAACGGTTTAGGTTGAGCGTACCTGTTAGGGTACGGGTTAGTTTTAGCGTACGGGTTAGGATTAGGGGACGGGTGAGGGTAAGGTTTCAGGTAAGGGTTCGGGTTAGGGTTAGGGTTAGGGTTAGGGTTAGGGGACGGGGACGGTTTAGGGTACAGTTTAGGGTACGACAATGTTTTAGGGTGAGCCTACGTGATAGGGTACGGGTTAGTGTTAGCGTACGGGTTAGGATTAGGGGACGGGTGAGGGTAAGGCTTCGGGTAAGGGTTAGGGTTAGGCTTAGGGTTAGGGTTAGTGTTAGGGTTAGGGGACGGGGATGGTTTAGGGTACAGGTTAGGGTACGACAACGGTTTAGGGTGAGCGTACGTGTTAGGGTACGGGTTAGTGTTAGCGTACGGGTTAGGATTAGGGGACGGGTGAGGGTAAGGCTTCGGGTAAGGGTTAGGGTAAGGGTTAGGGTTAGGGTTCGGGGACGGGGACGTTTTAGGGTACAGGTTAGCGTATGACAACGGTTTAGGGTGAGCGTACGTGTTAGGGTACGGGTTAGTGTTAGCGTACGGGTTAGGATTAGGGGACGGGTGAGTGTAAGGCTTCCGGTAAGTGTTAGGGTTAGGGTTAGGGTTAGGGTTAGGGGACGGGGACGGTTTAGGGTACAGGTTAGGGTACGACAACGGTTTAGGGTGAGCGTACGTGTTAGGGTACGGGTTAGTGTTAGCGTACGGGTAAGGATTAGGGGACGGGTGAGTGTAAGGCTTCGGGTAAGGGTTAGGGTTAGGGTTAGGTTTAGGGTTAGGGGACGGGGACGGTTTAGGGTACAGGTTAGGGTACGACAACGGTTTAGGGTGAGCGTACATGTTAGGGTACGGGTTAGTGTTAGTGTAGGGGTTAGGATTAGGGGACGGGTGAGTGTAAGGCTTCGGGTAAGGGTTAGGGTTAGGGTTAGGGTTAGGGTTAGGGTTAGAGGACGGGGACGGTTTAGGGTGCAGCTTAGGGCACGACAACGGTTTAGGGTGAGCGTACGTGTTAGGGTACTGGTTAGTGTTAGCGTACGGGTTAGGATTAGGGGACGGGTGAGGGTAAGGCCTCTGGTAAGTGTTAGGGTTAGGGTTAGGGTTAGGGTTAGGGTTTGGGGACGGGGACGGTTTAGGGTACAGGTTAGGTTACGACAACGCTTTAGGGTGAGCGTACGTGTTAGGGTACGGGTTAGTGTTAGCGTACGGGTTAGGATTAGGGGACGGGTGAGGGTAAGGCTTCGGGTAAGGGTTAGGGTTAGGGTTGGGTTAGGGTTAGGGTTAGGGGACGGGCATGGTTTAGGGTTCAGGTTAGGGTACGACAACGGTTTAGGGTGAGCGTACGTGTTAGGGTACGGGTTAGTGTTAGCGTACGGGTTAGGATTAGGGGACGGGTGAGGGTAAGGTTTAGGGTTAGGGTTAGGGGACGGGGACGGGAACGGTTTAGGGTACAGGTTAGGGTACGTCAACGGTTTAGGGTGAGCGTACGTGTTATGGTACGGGTTAGTGTTAGGGTACGGGTTAGGATTAAGGGACGGGTGAGGGTAAGGCTTCGGGTAAGGGTTAGGGTTAGGGTTAGGGTTAGGGGATGGGGACGGGTTAGGGTACAGGTTAGGGTACGACAACGGTTTAGGGGAGCGTACGTGTTAGGGTACGGGTTAGTGTTAGCGTACGGGTTAGGATTAGGGGACGGGTGAGGGTAAGGCTTCGGGTAAGGGTTAGGGTTAGGGTTAGGGTTAGGGTTAGGGTTAGGGGACGGGGACGGTTTAGGGTACAGGTTAGGGTACGACAACGGTTTAGGGTGAGCGTACGTGTTAGGGTACGGGTTAGTGTTAGCGTACGGGTTAGGATTAGGGGACGGGAGAGTGTAAGGCTTCGGGTAAGGGTTAGGGTTAGGGTTAGGGTTAGGGTTAGGGTTAGAGGACGGGGACGGTTTAGGGTGCAGCTTAGGGTACGACAACGGTTTATGGTGAGCGTACGTGTTAGGGTACTGGTTAGTGTTAGCGTACGGGTTAGGATTAGGGGACGGGTGAGGGTAAGGCTTCGGGTAAGTGTTAGGGTTAGGGTTAGGGTTAGGGTTAGGGTTTGGGGACGGGGACGGTTTAGGGTACAGGTTAGGTTACGACAACGGTTTAGGGTGAGCGTACGTGTTAGGGTACGGGTTAGTGTTAGCGTACGGGTTAGGATTAGGGGATGGGTGAGGGTAAGGCTTCGGGTAAGGGTTAGGGTTAGGGTTGGGTTAGGGTTAGGGTTAGGGGACGGGCATGGTTTAGGGTTCAGGTTAGGGTACGACAACGGTTTAGGGTGAGCGTACGTGTTAGGGTACGGGTTAGTGTTAGCGTACGGGTTAGGATTAGGGGACGGGTGAGGGTAAGGTTTAGGGTTAGGGTTAGGGGACGGGGACGGGAACGGTTTAGGGTACAGGTTAGGGTACGTCAACGATTTAGGGTGAGCGTACGTGTTATGGTCCGGGTTAGTGTTAGGGTACGGGTTAGGATTAGGGGACGGGTGAGGTTAAGGCTTCGGGTAAGGGTTAGGGTTAGGGTTAGGGTTAGGGTTAGGGTTAGGGGATGGGGACGGGTGAGGGTACAGGTTAGGGTACGACAACGGTTTAGGTGAGCGTACGTGTTAGGGTACGGGTTAGTGTTAGCGTACGGGTTAGGAATAGGGGACGGGTGAGGGTAAGGCTTCGGGTAAGAGTTAGGGTTAGGGTTAGGGTTAGGGTTCAGGGACGGGGACGTTTTAGGGTACAGGTTAGCGTACGACAACGGTTTAGGGTGAGCGTACGTGTTAGGGTACGGGTTAGTGTTAGCGTACGGGTTAGGATTAGGGGACGGGTGAGGGTAAGGCTTCGGGTAAGGGTTAGGGTTAGGGTTAGGGTTAGGGTTAGGGTTAGGGGACGGGGACGGTTTAGGGTACAGGTTAGGGTACGACAACGGTTTAGGGTGAGCGTACGTGTTAGGGTACGGGTTAGTGTTAGCGTACGGGTTAGGATTAGGGGACGGGAGAGTGTAAGGCTTCGGGTAAGGGTTAGGGTTAGGGTTAGGGTTAGGGTTAGGGTTAGAGGACGGGGACGGTTTAGGGTGCAGCTTAGGGTACGACAACGGTTTATGGTGAGCGTACGTGTTAGGGTACTGGTTAGTGTTAGCGTACGGGTTAGGATTAGGGGACGGGTGAGGGTAAGGCTTCGGGTAAGTGTTAGGGTTAGGGTTAGGGTTAGGGTTAGGGTTTGGGGACGGGGACGGTTTAGGGTACAGGTTAGGTTACGACAACGCTTTAGGGTGAGCGTACGTGTTAGGGTACGGGTTAGTGTTAGCGTACGGGTTAGGATTAGGGGACGGGTGAGGGTAAGGCTTCGGGTAAGGGTTAGGGTTAGGGTTGGGTTAGGGTTAGGGTTAGGGGACGGGCATGGTTTAGGGTTCAGGTTAGGGTACGACAACGGTTTAGGGTGAGCGTACGTGTTAGGGTACGGGTTAGTGTTAGCGTACGGGTTAGGATTAGGGGACGGGTGAGGGTAAGGTTTAGGGTTAGGGTTAGGGGACGGGGACGGGAACGGTTTAGGGTACAGGTTAGGGTACGTCAACGATTTAGGGTGAGCGTACGTGTTATGGTCCGGGTTAGTGTTAGGGTACGGGTTAGGATTAGGGGACGGGTGAGGTTAAGGCTTCGGGTAAGGGTTAGGGTTAGGGTTAGGGTTAGGGTTAGGGTTAGGGGATGGGGACGGGTGAGGGTACAGGTTAGGGTACGACAACGGTTTAGGTGAGCGTACGTGTTAGGGTACGGGTTAGTGTTAGCGTACGGGTTAGGAATAGGGGACGGGTGAGGGTAAGGCTTCGGGTAAGAGTTAGGGTTAGGGTTAGGGTTAGGGTTCAGGGACGGGGACGTTTTAGGGTACAGGTTAGCGTACGACAACGGTTTAGGGTGAGCGTACGTGTTAGGGTACGGGTTAGTGTTAGCGTACGGGTTAGGATTAGGGGACGGGTGAGGGTAAGGCTTCGGGTAAGGGTTAGGGTTAGGGTTAGGGTTAGGGTTAGGGTTAGGGGACGGGGACGGTTTAGGGTACAGGTTAGGGTACGACAACGGTTTAGGGTGAGCGTACGTGTTAGGGTACCGGTTAGTGTTAGCGTACGGGTTAGGATTAGGGGACGGGAGAGTGTAAGGCTTCGGGTAAGGGTTAGGGTTAGGGTTAGGGTTAGGGTTAGGGTTAGAGGACGGGGACGGTTTAGGGTGCAGCTTAGGGTACGACAACGGTTTATGGTGAGCGTACGTGTTAGGGTACTGGTTAGTGTTAGCGTACGGGTTAGGATTAGGGGACGGGTGAGGGTAAGGCTTCGGGTAAGTGTTAGGGTTAGGGTTAGGGTTAGGGTTAGGGTTTGGGGACGGGGACGGTTTAGGGTACAGGTTAGGTTACGACAACGGTTTAGGGTGAGCGTACGTGTTAGGGTTCGGGTTAGTGTTAGCGTACGGGTTAGGATTAGGGGACGGGTGAGGGTACGGCTTCGGGTAAGGGTTAGGGTTAGGGTTGGGTTAGGGTTAGGGTTAGGGGACGGGCATGGTTTAGGGTTCAGGTTAGGGTACGACAACGGTTTAGGGTGAGCGTACGTGTTAGGGTACGGGTTAGTGTTAGCGTACGGGTTAGGATTAGGGGACGGGTGAGGGTAAGGTTTAGGGTTAGGGTTAGGGGACGGGGACGGGAACGGTTTAGGGTACAGGTTAGGGTACGTCAACGATTTAGGGTGAGCGTACGTGTTATGGTCCGGGTTAGTGTTAGGGTACGGGTTAGGATTAGGGGACGGGTGAGGTTAAGGCTTCGGGTAAGGGTTAGGGTTAGGGTTAGGGTTAGGGTTAGGGGATGGGGACGGGTTAGGGTACAGGTTAGGGTACGACAACGGTTTAGGGGAGCGTACGTGTTAGGGTACGGGTTAGTGTTAGCGTACGGGTTAGGATTAGGGTACGGGTGAGGGTAAGGCTTCGGGTAAGGGTTAGGGTTAGGGTTAGGGTTAGGATTAGGGTTAGGGGACGGGGACGGTTTAGGGTACAGGTTAGGGTACGACAACGGTTTAGGGTGAGCGTACGTGTTAGGGTACGGGTTAGTGTTAGCGTACGGGTTAGGATTAGGGGACGGGTGAGGGTAAGGCTTCGGGTAAGGGTTAGGGTTAGGTTTAGTGTTAGGGGACGGGGACTGGGACGGTTTAGGGTACAGGTTAGGGTACGTCAACGGTTTAGGGTGAGCGTACGTGTTAGGGTACGGGTTAGTGTTAGCGTACGGGTTAGGATTAGGGGACGGGTGAGGGTAAGGCTTCGGGTAAGGGTTAGGGTTAGGGTTAGGGTTAGGGTTAGGGGACGGGGACGGGCACGGTTAGGGTACAGGTTAGGGTACGACAACAGTTTAGGCTGAGCGTACGTTTTACGGTACGGGTTAGTGTTAGCGTACGGGTTAGGATTATGGGAAGGGTGAGGGTAAGGCTTCGGGTAAGGTTTAGGGTTAGGGTTAGGGTTAGGGGACGGGGACGGGGACGGGGGCGGTTTAGGGTACAGGTTAGGGTACGACAACGGTTTAGGGTGAGCGTACGTGTTAGGGTACGGGTTAGTGTTAGCGTACGGGTTAGGAATAGGGGACGGGTGAGGGTAAGGCTTCGGGTAAGAGTTAGGGTTAGGGTTAGGGTTAGGGTTCAGGGACGGGGACGTTTTAGGGTACAGGTTAGCGTACGACAACGGTTTAGGGTGAGCGTACGTGTTAGGGTACGGGTTAGTGTTAGCGTACGGGTTAGGATTAGGGGACGGGTGAGTGTAAGGCTTCCGGTAAGGGTTAGGGTTAGGGTTAGGGTTAGGGTTAGGGGACGGGGACGGTTTAGGGTACAGGTTAGGGTACGACAACGGTTTAGGGTGAGCATACGTGTTAGGGTACGGTTTAGTGTTAGCGTACAGGTTAGGATTAGGGGACGGGTGAGGGTAAGGCTTCGGGTAAGGGTTAGGGTTAGGGTTAGGGTTAGGGTTAGGGTTAGGGGATGGGGACGGGTTAGGGTACAGGTTAGGGTACGACAACGGTTTAGGGGAGCGTACGTGTTAGGGTACGGGTTAGTGTTAGCGTACGGGTTAGGATTAGGGGACGGGTGAGGGTAAGGCTTCGGGTAAGGGTTAGGGTTAGGGTTAGGGTTAGGGTTAGGGGACGGGGACGGTTTACGGTACAGGTTAGGGTACGACAACGGTTTAGGGTGAGCGTACGTGTTAGGTTACGGGTTAGTGTTAGCGTACGGGTTAGGATTAGGGGACGGGTGAGGGTAAGGCTTCGGGTAAGGGTTAGGGTTAGGGTTAGTGTTAGGGGACGGGGACGGCGACGGTTTAGGGTACAGGTTAGGGTACGTCAACGGTTTAGGGTGAGCGTACGTGTTAGGGTACGGGTTAGTGTTAGCGTACGGGTTAGGATTAGGGGACGGGTGAGGGTAAGGCTTCGGGTAAGGGTTAGGGTTAGGGTTAGGGTTAGGGTTAGGGTTAGGGGACGGGGACGGTTTAGGGTACAGGTTAGGGTACGACAACAGTTTAGGCTGAGCGTACGTTTTACGGTACGGTTTAGTGTTAGCGTACGGGTTAGGATTATGGGAAGTGTGAGGGTAAGGCTTCGGGTAAGGTTTAGGGTTAAGGTTAGGGTTAGGGTTAGGGGACGGGGACGGGGACGGTTTAGGGTACAGGTTAGGGTACGACAACGGTTTAGGGTGAGCGTACGTGTTAGGGTACGTGTTAGTGTAAGCGTACGGTTTAGGATTAGGGGACGGGTGAGGGTAAGGCTTCGGGAAAGGGTTAGGGTTAGGGTTAGGGTTAGGGTTAGGGTTAGAGGACGGGGACGGTTTAGGGTACAGGTTAGGGTACGACAAAGGTTTAGGGTGAGCGTACGTGTTAGGGTATGGGTTAGTGTTAGCGTACGGGATAGGATTAGGGGACGGGTGAGGGTAAGGCTTCCGGTAAGGGTTAGGGTTAGGGTTAGGTTTAGGGTTAGGGGACGGGCACGGGAACGGTTTAGGGTACAGGTTAGGGTACGACAACGGTTTAGGGTGAGCGTACGTGTTATGGTACGAGTTAGTGTTAGCGTACGGGTTAGGATTAGGGGACGGGTGAGGGTAAGGCTTTGGGTAAGGGTTAGGGTTAGGGTTAGGGTTAGGGTTAGGGGACGGGGACGGTTTAGGGTACAGGTTAGGGTACGACAACGGTTTAGGGTGAGCGTACGTGTTAGGGTATGGGTTAGTGTTAGCGTACGGGTTAGGATTAGGGGACGGGTGAGGGTAAGGCTTCGGGTAAGGGTTAGGGTTAGTGTTAGGGTTAGTGTTAGGGTTAGGGAATGGGGACAGGGACAGTTTAGGGCACAGGTTAGGGTACGACAACGGTTTAGGGTGAGCGTACGTGTTAGGGTACGGGTTAGTGTTAGCGTACGGGTTAGGATTATGGGACGGGTTAGGGTAAGGCTTCGGGTAAGGGTTAGGGTCAGGGTTAGGTTGAGGGGATGGGGACGGTTTAGTGTACAGGTTAGTGTACGACAACGGTTTAGGGTGGGCATACGTGTTAGGGTACAGGTTAGTGTTAGGGTACGGGTTAGGATTAGGCGACGGTTTAGGGTAAGGCTTCAGATAAGATTTAGTGTTAGGTTTAGTGTTAGGGTTAGGGTTTGGGGAAGGGGACGTTTTAGGGTACAGGTTAGGTTACGACAACAGTTTAAGGAGAGCGTACGTGTCAGGGTACGTGTTAGTGTTAGCGTCCGGGTTAGGATTAAGGGACGGGTTAGTGTAAGGCTTCGGGTAAGGGTTAGTGTTAGGTTTAAGGTTAGGGTTAGGGTTAGGGGATGGGGACTGTTTAGGGTACAGTTTAGTGTAAGACAACAGTTTAGGGGGAGCATACGTGTTAGGGTACAGGTTAGTGTGAGCGTACGGGTTAGGATTAGCGGACGGGTTAGGGTAAGTCTTCGGGTAAGGGTTAGGGTTAGGGTTAGTGTTAGGTTTAGGGTTAGGTGACGGCGACGGTTTAAGGTACAGGTTAGCATACGACAACGGTTTAGGGAGAGCGTACGTTTTAGGAGACGGGTTAGTGTTAGCGTACGGGTTAGGATTAGGGAACGGGTTAGGGTAAGGCTTCGGGTAAGTGTTAGGGTTAGGGTTAGGGTTAGGGGATGCGGACGGGGACGGAGACGGGGACGGTTTAGGGTACAGGTTAGGGTACGACAATGGTTTAGGGTGAGCGTACGTGTAAGGGTACGGGTTAGTGTTAGCATACGGTTTAGGATTAGGGGACGTTTTAGGGTAAGGTTTCGGGTAAGGGTTAGGGTTAGGGTTAGGCTTAGGGTTAGGGGACGGGGACGGGGAGAGTTTAGGGTACAGGTTAGTGTACGACAATGGTTTAGGGTGAGCTTATGTGTTAGGGTACGTGTTAGTGTTAGCGTACGGTTTAGGATTAGGGGACGTTTTAGGGTAAGGCTTCGGGTAAGGGTTAGTGTTAGGTTTAAGGTTAGGGTTAGGTTTAGGGGAAAGGGACAGTTTAGGGCACAGGTTAGTGTACGACAATGGTTTAGGTGAGCGTACGTGTTAGGGAACGTGTTAGTGTTAGCATACGGGTTAGGATTACGGGACGGGTTATGGTAAGGCTTCGGGTAAGGATTAGGGTTTGGGTTAGGTTTAGGGTTAGAGATAGGGGACGGGGACAGTTTAGGGTACAGGTTAGTGTAGGACAACGGTTTAGGGTTAGCGTACGTGTTAGGGGACAGGTTAGTGTTAGCATACGGGTTAGGATTAAGGGACGTGGTAGGGTAAGGCTTCAGGTAATTGCTAGTGTTAGGGTTAGGTTTAGGGTTAGGGTTAGGGGACGGGGACGGTTTAGCGTACAGCTTAGGGTACGACAATGGTTTAGGTTGAGCGTACATGTTAGGGTACGTGTTAGTGTTAGCGTATGTGTTAGGATTAGGGGACAGGTTAGGGTAAGGCTTCGGGTAAGGCTTAGGGTTAGGGTTAGGGTTAAGGTTAGGGTACGGAGACGGTTTATGGTACACGGTAGGGTATGACAACGGTTCAGCGTGGGCGTACGTGTTAGGGTTCTGGTTAGTGTTAGCGTACGAGTTAGGATTAGGGGACGGGTTAGGTTAAGGCTTCGGGTAAGGGTTAGGTTTAGGTTTAGTGTTAGGGGACGGGGACGGTGACGGTTTAGGGTACAGGTTAGGGTATGACAACGTTTTAGGGTGAGTGTACGTGTTAGTGTACGGGTTAGTGTTAGCGTACGATTTAGGATTAGTGGACGGGTTACGGTAAGGCTTCGGGTAAGGTTTAGGTTTAGGGTTAGGGTTAGGGGTACGGTTAGGGAAGGGTTAGTGTTAGGGTTAGGGTTAGGGTTAGGGGACGGGGACGGTTTAGGGTACAGGTTAGGGTACGACAACGGTTTAGGGTGAGCGTACGTGTTAGGGTACGGGTTAGTGTTAGCGTACGGGTTAGAATTAGGGGATGGGTGAGGGTAAGGCTTCGGGTAAGGGTTAGGGTTACGGTTAGGGTTAGGGTTAGGAGACGGGGACGGGGACGGTTTAGGGTACAGGTTAGGTTACTATAAGTGTTTAGGGTGAGCATACGTGTTAGGGTGCGGGTTAGTGTTAGCGTACGGGTTAGGATTAGGGGACGGGTAAGGGTAAGGCTTCGGGTAAGGTTAGGGTTAGGGTTAGGGGACGGGGACGGGGACGGGGACGGTTTAGGGTACAGGTTAGTGTACGACAACTGTTTAGGTTCAGCATACGTGTTAGGGTACAACTTAGTGTTAGCGTACGGGTTAGGATTATGGGACAGGTTAGGGTAAGGCTTCGGGTAAGGGTTAGGGTTATGGTTAGGGTTAGGGTTAGGGTTAGGGAACGGGGATGGTTTAGGGTACAGGTTAGGGTACGACAACGGTTTAGGGTGAGCGTACGTGTTAGTGTACAGGTTAGTGTTAGCGTACGGTTTAGTATCAGGGAATGGGTTAGTGTAAGGCTTCGGGTAAGGGTTAGGGTTAGGGTTAGGGTAAGGGTTAGGAGTCGGGGATGGGGACGGTTTAGGGTACAGGTTAGTGTACGACAATGGATTGGGTTGAGCGTATGTGTTAGGGCAAAGGTTAGTGTTAGCATACAGGTTAGGATTAGGGGACGGGTTAGGGTAAGGCTTCGGGTAAGAGTTCGGGTTAGGGTTAGGGTTAGGGTTAGGGGATGGGGACGCTTTAGGGTACAGTTTAGGATAGAACAATGATTAAGGGTGAACGTACGTGTTAGGGTACGGGTTAGTGTTAGCGTACAGTTCAGGATTAGGGGACGTGTTAGGGTAAGGCTTCGGGTAAGGGTTAGGTTTAGGGTTAGGGTTAGGGTTAGGGGACGGGGACGGGGATGGTTTAGGGTACAGGTTAGTGTACGACAACGGTTTAGGGTGAGCGTATGTTTTAGGGTACGGGTTAGTGTTAGCGTACGGGTTAGGATTATGGGACGGGTGAGGGTAAGGCTTCGGGTAAGGATTAGGTTTAGGGTTAGGGTTAGGGTTAGGGTTAGGGGACGGGGACGGTTTAGGGTACAGGTTAGGGTACGACAACGGTTTAGGGTGAGCGTACGTGTTAGGGTACGGGTTAGTGTTAGTGTACGGGTAAGGATTAGTGGACGGGTGAGTGTAAGGCTTCGGGTAAGGGTTAGGGTTAGGGTTAGGGTTAGGGTTAGGGTTAGGGGAAGGGGACGGTTTAGGGTACAGGTTAGGGTACATCAACGGTTTAGGGTGAGCGTACGTGTTAGGGTACGGGTTAGTGTTAGCGTACGGGTTAGGATTAGGGGACGGGTGAGGGTAAGGCTTCGGGGAAGGGTTAGGGTTAGGGTTAGGGTTAGGGTTAGTGTTAGGAGACGGAGACGGTTTAGGGTACAGGTTAGTGTACGACAACGGTTTAGGGTGAGCGTACCTGTTAGGTTACGGGTTAGTGTTAGCGTACGGGTTAGGATTAGGGGACGGGTGAGGGTAAGGCTTCGGGTAAGGGTTAGGGTTAGGGTTAGGGTTAGGGTTAGGGGACGGGGACGGTTTAGGGTACAGGTTAGCGTACGACAACAGTTTAGGCTGAGCGTACGTTTTACGGTATTGGTTAGTGTTAGCGTACGGGTTAGTATTATGGGACGGGTGAGGGTAAGGCTTCGGGTAAGGGTTAGGGTTAGGGTTAGGGTTAGGGTTAGGGGACGGGGACGGTTTAGGGTACAGGTTAGTGTACGACAACGGTTTAGGGTGAGCGTACGTTTTAGGGTACGGGTTAATGTTAGCGTACGGTTTAGGATTAGGGGACGTGTGAGGGTAAGGCTTCGGGTAAGGGTTAGGGTTAGGGTTAGGGTTAGGGTTAGGGTTAGAGGACGGGGACGGTTTAGGGTACAGGTTAGGGTACGACAAAGGTTTAGGGTGAGTGTACGTGTTAGGGTACGGTTTAGTGTTAGCGTACGGGATAGGAATAGGGGACGGGTGAGGGTAAGGCTTCGGGTTAGGGTTAGGGTTAGGGTTAGGTTTAGGGTTAGGGAACGGGCACGGGGACAGTTTAGGGTACAGGTTAGGGTACGACAACGGTTTAGGGTGAGCGTACGTGTTAGGGTACGGGTTAGTGTTAGCGTACGGGTTAGGATTAGGGGACGGGTGAGGGTAAGGCTTCGGGTAAGGGTTAGGGTTAGGGTTAGGGTTAGGGTTAGGGGACGGGGACGGTTTAGGGTACAGGTTAGAGTACGACAACGGTTTAGTGTGAGCGTACGTGTTAGGGTACGGGTTATTGTTAGCGTACGGGTTAGGATTAGGGGACGGGTGAGGGTAAGGCTTCGGGTAAGGGTTAGGGTTAGGGTTAGGGTTGGGTTAGGGTTAGGGGACGGGGACGGTTTAGGGTACAGTTTAGGGTACGACAACGGTTTAGGGTGAGCGTACGTGTTAGGGTACGGTTTAGTGTTAGCGTACGGGTTAGGATTAGGGGACGGGTGAGGGTAAGGCTTCGGGTAAGGGTTAGGGTTAGGGTTAGGGTTAGGGTTAGGGTTAGAGGACGGGGACGGTTTAGGGTACAGGTTAGAGTACGACAACGGTTTAGGGTGAGCGTACGTGTTAGGGTACGGGTTATTGTTAGCGTACGGGTTAGGATTAGGGGACGGGTGAGGGTAAGGCTTCGGGTAAGGGTTAGGGTTAGGGTTAGGGTTAGGGTTAGGGGACGGGAACGGGGACGGTTTAGGGTACAGGTTAGGGTACGACAACGGTTTATGGTGAGCGTACGTGTTAGGGTACGGGTTAGTGTTAGCGTACGGGTTAGGATTAGGGGACGGGTGAGGGTAAGGCTTCGGGTAAGGGTTAGGGTTAGGTTTAGGGGACGGGGACGGTTTTGGGTACAGGTTAGGGTACGACAACGGTTTAGTGGAGCGTACGTGTTAGGGTACGGGTTAGTGTTAGCGTACGGGTTAGGATTAGGGGACGGGTGAGGTTAAGGCTTCGGGTAAGGGTTAGGGTTAGGGTTAGGGTTAGTGTTAGGGGACGGGGACGGTTTAGGGTACAGGTTAGGGTACGACAACGGTTTAGGTTGAGCGTACCTGTTAGGGTACGGGTTAGTTTTAGCGTACGGGTTAGGATTAGGGGACGGGTGAGGGTAAGGTTTCAGGTAAGGGTTCGGGTTAGGGTTAGGGTTAGGGTTAGGGTTAGGGGACGGGGACGGTTTAGGGTACAGTTTAGGGTACGACAATGTTTTAGGGTGAGCCTACGTGATAGGGTACGGGTTAGTGTTAGCGTACGGGTTAGGATTAGGGGACGGGTGAGGGTAAGGCTTCGGGTAAGGGTTAGGGTTAGGCTTAGGGTTAGGGTTAGTGTTAGGGTTAGGGGACGGGGATGGTTTAGGGTACAGGTTAGGGTACGACAACGGTTTAGGGTGAGCGTACGTGTTAGGGTACGGGTTAGTGTTAGCGTACGGGTTAGGATTAGGGGACGGGTGAGGGTAAGGCTTCGGGTAAGGGTTAGGGTAAGGGTTAGGGTTAGGGTTCGGGGACGGGGACGTTTTAGGGTACAGGTTAGCGTATGACAACGGTTTAGGGTGAGCGTACGTGTTAGGGTACGGGTTAGTGTTAGCGTACGGGTTAGGATTAGGGGACGGGTGAGTGTAAGGCTTCCGGTAAGTGTTAGGGTTAGGGTTAGGGTTAGGGTTAGGGGACGGGGACGGTTTAGGGTACAGGTTAGGGTACGACAACGGTTTAGGGTGAGCGTACGTGTTAGGGTACGGGTTAGTGTTAGCGTACGGGTAAGGATTAGGGGACGGGTGAGTGTAAGGCTTCGGGTAAGGGTTAGGGTTAGGGTTAGGTTTAGGGTTAGGGGACGGGGACGGTTTAGGGTACAGGTTAGGGTACGACAACGGTTTAGGGTGAGCGTACATGTTAGGGTACGGGTTAGTGTTAGTGTAGGGGTTAGGATTAGGGGACGGGTGAGTGTAAGGCTTCGGGTAAGGGTTAGGGTTAGGGTTAGGGTTAGGGTTAGGGTTAGAGGACGGGGACGGTTTAGGGTGCAGCTTAGGGCACGACAACGGTTTAGGGTGAGCGTACGTGTTAGGGTACTGGTTAGTGTTAGCGTACGGGTTAGGATTAGGGGACGGGTGAGGGTAAGGCCTCTGGTAAGTGTTAGGGTTAGGGTTAGGGTTAGGGTTAGGGTTTGGGGACGGGGACGGTTTAGGGTACAGGTTAGGTTACGACAACGCTTTAGGGTGAGCGTACGTGTTAGGGTACGGGTTAGTGTTAGCGTACGGGTTAGGATTAGGGGACGGGTGAGGGTAAGGCTTCGGGTAAGGGTTAGGGTTAGGGTTGGGTTAGGGTTAGGGTTAGGGGACGGGCATGGTTTAGGGTTCAGGTTAGGGTACGACAACGGTTTAGGGTGAGCGTACGTGTTAGGGTACGGGTTAGTGTTAGCGTACGGGTTAGGATTAGGGGACGGGTGAGGGTAAGGTTTAGGGTTAGGGTTAGGGGACGGGGACGGGAACGGTTTAGGGTACAGGTTAGGGTACGTCAACGGTTTAGGGTGAGCGTACGTGTTATGGTACGGGTTAGTGTTAGGGTACGGGTTAGGATTAAGGGACGGGTGAGGGTAAGGCTTCGGGTAAGGGTTAGGGTTAGGGTTAGGGTTAGGGTTAGGGTTAGGGGATGGGGACGGGTTAGGGTACAGGTTAGGGTACGACAACGGTTTAGGGGAGCGTACGTGTTAGGGTACGGGTTAGTGTTAGCGTACGGGTTAGGATTAGGGGACGGGTGAGGGTAAGGCTTCGGGTAAGGGTTAGGGTTAGGGTTAGGGTTAGGGTTAGGGTTAGGGGACGGGGACGGTTTAGGGTACAGGTTAGGGTACGACAACGGTTTAGGGTGAGCGTACGTGTTAGGGTACGGGTTAGTGTTAGCGTACGGGTTAGGATTAGGGGACGGGAGAGTGTAAGGCTTCGGGTAAGGGTTAGGGTTAGGGTTAGGGTTAGGGTTAGGGTTAGAGGACGGGGACGGTTTAGGGTGCAGCTTAGGGTACGACAACGGTTTATGGTGAGCGTACGTGTTAGGGTACTGGTTAGTGTTAGCGTACGGGTTAGGATTAGGGGACGGGTGAGGGTAAGGCTTCGGGTAAGTGTTAGGGTTAGGGTTAGGGTTAGGGTTAGGGTTTGGGGACGGGGACGGTTTAGGGTACAGGTTAGGTTACGACAACGGTTTAGGGTGAGCGTACGTGTTAGGGTACGGGTTAGTGTTAGCGTACGGGTTAGGATTAGGGGATGGGTGAGGGTAAGGCTTCGGGTAAGGGTTAGGGTTAGGGTTGGGTTAGGGTTAGGGTTAGGGGACGGGCATGGTTTAGGGTTCAGGTTAGGGTACGACAACGGTTTAGGGTGAGCGTACGTGTTAGGGTACGGGTTAGTGTTAGCGTACGGGTTAGGATTAGGGGACGGGTGAGGGTAAGGTTTAGGGTTAGGGTTAGGGGACGGGGACGGGAACGGTTTAGGGTACAGGTTAGGGTACGTCAACGATTTAGGGTGAGCGTACGTGTTATGGTCCGGGTTAGTGTTAGGGTACGGGTTAGGATTAGGGGACGGGTGAGGTTAAGGCTTCGGGTAAGGGTTAGGGTTAGGGTTAGGGTTAGGGTTAGGGTTAGGGGATGGGGACGGGTGAGGGTACAGGTTAGGGTACGACAACGGTTTAGGTGAGCGTACGTGTTAGGGTACGGGTTAGTGTTAGCGTACGGGTTAGGAATAGGGGACGGGTGAGGGTAAGGCTTCGGGTAAGAGTTAGGGTTAGGGTTAGGGTTAGGGTTCAGGGACGGGGACGTTTTAGGGTACAGGTTAGCGTACGACAACGGTTTAGGGTGAGCGTACGTGTTAGGGTACGGGTTAGTGTTAGCGTACGGGTTAGGATTAGGGGACGGGTGAGGGTAAGGCTTCGGGTAAGGGTTAGGGTTAGGGTTAGGGTTAGGGTTAGGGTTAGGGGACGGGGACGGTTTAGGGTACAGGTTAGGGTACGACAACGGTTTAGGGTGAGCGTACGTGTTAGGGTACGGGTTAGTGTTAGCGTACGGGTTAGGATTAGGGGACGGGAGAGTGTAAGGCTTCGGGTAAGGGTTAGGGTTAGGGTTAGGGTTAGGGTTAGGGTTAGAGGACGGGGACGGTTTAGGGTGCAGCTTAGGGTACGACAACGGTTTATGGTGAGCGTACGTGTTAGGGTACTGGTTAGTGTTAGCGTACGGGTTAGGATTAGGGGACGGGTGAGGGTAAGGCTTCGGGTAAGTGTTAGGGTTAGGGTTAGGGTTAGGGTTAGGGTTTGGGGACGGGGACGGTTTAGGGTACAGGTTAGGTTACGACAACGCTTTAGGGTGAGCGTACGTGTTAGGGTACGGGTTAGTGTTAGCGTACGGGTTAGGATTAGGGGACGGGTGAGGGTAAGGCTTCGGGTAAGGGTTAGGGTTAGGGTTGGGTTAGGGTTAGGGTTAGGGGACGGGCATGGTTTAGGGTTCAGGTTAGGGTACGACAACGGTTTAGGGTGAGCGTACGTGTTAGGGTACGGGTTAGTGTTAGCGTACGGGTTAGGATTAGGGGACGGGTGAGGGTAAGGTTTAGGGTTAGGGTTAGGGGACGGGGACGGGAACGGTTTAGGGTACAGGTTAGGGTACGTCAACGATTTAGGGTGAGCGTACGTGTTATGGTCCGGGTTAGTGTTAGGGTACGGGTTAGGATTAGGGGACGGGTGAGGTTAAGGCTTCGGGTAAGGGTTAGGGTTAGGGTTAGGGTTAGGGTTAGGGTTAGGGGATGGGGACGGGTGAGGGTACAGGTTAGGGTACGACAACGGTTTAGGTGAGCGTACGTGTTAGGGTACGGGTTAGTGTTAGCGTACGGGTTAGGAATAGGGGACGGGTGAGGGTAAGGCTTCGGGTAAGAGTTAGGGTTAGGGTTAGGGTTAGGGTTCAGGGACGGGGACGTTTTAGGGTACAGGTTAGCGTACGACAACGGTTTAGGGTGAGCGTACGTGTTAGGGTACGGGTTAGTGTTAGCGTACGGGTTAGGATTAGGGGACGGGTGAGGGTAAGGCTTCGGGTAAGGGTTAGGGTTAGGGTTAGGGTTAGGGTTAGGGTTAGGGGACGGGGACGGTTTAGGGTACAGGTTAGGGTACGACAACGGTTTAGGGTGAGCGTACGTGTTAGGGTACCGGTTAGTGTTAGCGTACGGGTTAGGATTAGGGGACGGGAGAGTGTAAGGCTTCGGGTAAGGGTTAGGGTTAGGGTTAGGGTTAGGGTTAGGGTTAGAGGACGGGGACGGTTTAGGGTGCAGCTTAGGGTACGACAACGGTTTATGGTGAGCGTACGTGTTAGGGTACTGGTTAGTGTTAGCGTACGGGTTAGGATTAGGGGACGGGTGAGGGTAAGGCTTCGGGTAAGTGTTAGGGTTAGGGTTAGGGTTAGGGTTAGGGTTTGGGGACGGGGACGGTTTAGGGTACAGGTTAGGTTACGACAACGGTTTAGGGTGAGCGTACGTGTTAGGGTTCGGGTTAGTGTTAGCGTACGGGTTAGGATTAGGGGACGGGTGAGGGTACGGCTTCGGGTAAGGGTTAGGGTTAGGGTTGGGTTAGGGTTAGGGTTAGGGGACGGGCATGGTTTAGGGTTCAGGTTAGGGTACGACAACGGTTTAGGGTGAGCGTACGTGTTAGGGTACGGGTTAGTGTTAGCGTACGGGTTAGGATTAGGGGACGGGTGAGGGTAAGGTTTAGGGTTAGGGTTAGGGGACGGGGACGGGAACGGTTTAGGGTACAGGTTAGGGTACGTCAACGATTTAGGGTGAGCGTACGTGTTATGGTCCGGGTTAGTGTTAGGGTACGGGTTAGGATTAGGGGACGGGTGAGGTTAAGGCTTCGGGTAAGGGTTAGGGTTAGGGTTAGGGTTAGGGTTAGGGGATGGGGACGGGTTAGGGTACAGGTTAGGGTACGACAACGGTTTAGGGGAGCGTACGTGTTAGGGTACGGGTTAGTGTTAGCGTACGGGTTAGGATTAGGGGACGGGTGAGGGTAAGGCTTCGGGTAAGGGTTAGGGTTAGGGTTAGGGTTAGGATTAGGGTTAGGGGACGGGGACGGTTTAGGGTACAGGTTAGGGTACGACAACGGTTTAGGGTGAGCGTACGTGTTAGGGTACGGGTTAGTGTTAGCGTACGGGTTAGGATTAGGGGACGGGTGAGGGTAAGGCTTCGGGTAAGGGTTAGGGTTAGGTTTAGTGTTAGGGGACGGGGACTGGGACGGTTTAGGGTACAGGTTAGGGTACGTCAACGGTTTAGGGTGAGCGTACGTGTTAGGGTACGGGTTAGTGTTAGCGTACGGGTTAGGATTAGGGGACGGGTGAGGGTAAGGCTTCGGGTAAGGGTTAGGGTTAGGGTTAGGGTTAGGGTTAGGGGACGGGGACGGGCACGGTTAGGGTACAGGTTAGGGTACGACAACAGTTTAGGCTGAGCGTACGTTTTACGGTACGGGTTAGTGTTAGCGTACGGGTTAGGATTATGGGAAGGGTGAGGGTAAGGCTTCGGGTAAGGTTTAGGGTTAGGGTTAGGGTTAGGGGACGGGGACGGGGACGGGGGCGGTTTAGGGTACAGGTTAGGGTACGACAACGGTTTAGGGTGAGCGTACGTGTTAGGGTACGGGTTAGTGTTAGCGTACGGGTTAGGAATAGGGGACGGGTGAGGGTAAGGCTTCGGGTAAGAGTTAGGGTTAGGGTTAGGGTTAGGGTTCAGGGACGGGGACGTTTTAGGGTACAGGTTAGCGTACGACAACGGTTTAGGGTGAGCGTACGTGTTAGGGTACGGGTTAGTGTTAGCGTACGGGTTAGGATTAGGGGACGGGTGAGTGTAAGGCTTCCGGTAAGGGTTAGGGTTAGGGTTAGGGTTAGGGTTAGGGGACGGGGACGGTTTAGGGTACAGGTTAGGGTACGACAACGGTTTAGGGTGAGCATACGTGTTAGGGTACGGTTTAGTGTTAGCGTACAGGTTAGGATTAGGGGACGGGTGAGGGTAAGGCTTCGGGTAAGGGTTAGGGTTAGGGTTAGGGTTAGGGTTAGGGTTAGGGGATGGGGACGGGTTAGGGTACAGGTTAGGGTACGACAACGGTTTAGGGGAGCGTACGTGTTAGGGTACGGGTTAGTGTTAGCGTACGGGTTAGGATTAGGGGACGGGTGAGGGTAAGGCTTCGGGTAAGGGTTAGGGTTAGGGTTAGGGTTAGGGTTAGGGGACGGGGACGGTTTACGGTACAGGTTAGGGTACGACAACGGTTTAGGGTGAGCGTACGTGTTAGGTTACGGGTTAGTGTTAGCGTACGGGTTAGGATTAGGGGACGGGTGAGGGTAAGGCTTCGGGTAAGGGTTAGGGTTATGGTTAGTGTTAGGGGACGGGGACGGCGACGGTTTAGGGTACAGGTTAGGGTACGTCAACGGTTTAGGGTGAGCGTACGTGTTAGGGTACGGGTTAGTGTTAGCGTACGGGTTAGGATTAGGGGACGGGTGAGGGTAAGGCTTCGGGTAAGGGTTAGGGTTAGGGTTAGGGTTAGGGTTAGGGTTAGGGGACGGGGACGGTTTAGGGTACAGGTTAGGGTACGACAACAGTTTAGGCTGAGCGTACGTTTTACGGTACGGTTTAGTGTTAGCGTACGGGTTAGGATTATGGGAAGTGTGAGGGTAAGGCTTCGGGTAAGGTTTAGGGTTAAGGTTAGGGTTAGGGTTAGGGGACGGGGACGGGGACGGTTTAGGGTACAGGTTAGGGTACGACAACGGTTTAGGGTGAGCGTACGTGTTAGGGTACGTGTTAGTGTAAGCGTACGGTTTAGGATTAGGGGACGGGTGAGGGTAAGGCTTCGGGAAAGGGTTAGGGTTAGGGTTAGGGTTAGGGTTAGGGTTAGAGGACGGGGACGGTTTAGGGTACAGGTTAGGGTACGACAAAGGTTTAGGGTGAGCGTACGTGTTAGGGTATGGGTTAGTGTTAGCGTACGGGATAGGATTAGGGGACGGGTGAGGGTAAGGCTTCCGGTAAGGGTTAGGGTTAGGGTTAGGTTTAGGGTTAGGGGACGGGCACGGGAACGGTTTAGGGTACAGGTTAGGGTACGACAACGGTTTAGGGTGAGCGTACGTGTTATGGTACGAGTTAGTGTTAGCGTACGGGTTAGGATTAGGGGACGGGTGAGGGTAAGGCTTTGGGTAAGGGTTAGGGTTAGGGTTAGGGTTAGGGTTAGGGGACGGGGACGGTTTAGGGTACAGGTTAGGGTACGACAACGGTTTAGGGTGAGCGTACGTGTTAGGGTATGGGTTAGTGTTAGCGTACGGGTTAGGATTAGGGGACGGGTGAGGGTAAGGCTTCGGGTAAGGGTTAGGGTTAGTGTTAGGGTTAGTGTTAGGGTTAGGGAATGGGGACAGGGACAGTTTAGGGCACAGGTTAGGGTACGACAACGGTTTAGGGTGAGCGTACGTGTTAGGGTACGGGTTAGTGTTAGCGTACGGGTTAGGATTATGGGACGGGTTAGGGTAAGGCTTCGGGTAAGGGTTAGGGTCAGGGTTAGGTTGAGGGGATGGGGACGGTTTAGTGTACAGGTTAGTGTACGACAACGGTTTAGGGTGGGCATACGTGTTAGGGTACAGGTTAGTGTTAGGGTACGGGTTAGGATTAGGCGACGGTTTAGGGTAAGGCTTCAGATAAGATTTAGTGTTAGGTTTAGTGTTAGGGTTAGGGTTTGGGGAAGGGGACGTTTTAGGGTACAGGTTAGGTTACGACAACAGTTTAAGGAGAGCGTACGTGTCAGGGTACGTGTTAGTGTTAGCGTCCGGGTTAGGATTAAGGGACGGGTTAGTGTAAGGCTTCGGGTAAGGGTTAGTGTTAGGTTTAAGGTTAGGGTTAGGGTTAGGGGATGGGGACTGTTTAGGGTACAGTTTAGTGTAAGACAACAGTTTAGGGGGAGCATACGTGTTAGGGTACAGGTTAGTGTGAGCGTACGGGTTAGGATTAGCGGACGGGTTAGGGTAAGTCTTCGGGTAAGGGTTAGGGTTAGGGTTAGTGTTAGGTTTAGGGTTAGGTGACGGCGACGGTTTAAGGTACAGGTTAGCATACGACAACGGTTTAGGGAGAGCGTACGTTTTAGGAGACGGGTTAGTGTTAGCGTACGGGTTAGGATTAGGGAACGGGTTAGGGTAAGGCTTCGGGTAAGTGTTAGGGTTAGGGTTAGGGTTAGGGGATGCGGACGGTGACGGAGACGGGGACGGTTTAGGGTACAGGTTAGGGTACGACAATGGTTTAGGGTGAGCGTACGTGTAAGGGTACGGGTTAGTGTTAGCATACGGTTTAGGATTAGGGGACGTTTTAGGGTAAGGTTTCGGGTAAGGGTTAGGGTTAGGGTTAGGCTTAGGGTTAGGGGACGGGGACGGGGAGAGTTTAGGGTACAGGTTAGTGTACGACAATGGTTTAGGGTGAGCTTATGTGTTAGGGTACGTGTTAGTGTTAGCGTACGGTTTAGGATTAGGGGACGTTTTAGGGTAAGGCTTCGGGTAAGGGTTAGTGTTAGGTTTAAGGTTAGGGTTAGGTTTAGGGGAAAGGGACAGTTTAGGGCACAGGTTAGTGTACGACAATGGTTTAGGTGAGCGTACGTGTTAGGGAACGTGTTAGTGTTAGCATACGGGTTAGGATTACGGGACGGGTTATGGTAAGGCTTCGGGTAAGGATTAGGGTTTGGGTTAGGTTTAGGGTTAGAGATAGGGGACGGGGACAGTTTAGGGTACAGGTTAGTGTAGGACAACGGTTTAGGGTTAGCGTACGTGTTAGGGGACAGGTTAGTGTTAGCATACGGGTTAGGATTAAGGGACGTGGTAGGGTAAGGCTTCAGGTAATTGCTAGTGTTAGGGTTAGGTTTAGGGTTAGGGTTAGGGGACGGGGACGGTTTAGCGTACAGCTTAGGGTACGACAATGGTTTAGGTTGAGCGTACATGTTAGGGTACGTGTTAGTGTTAGCGTATGTGTTAGGATTAGGGGACAGGTTAGGGTAAGGCTTCGGGTAAGGCTTAGGGTTAGGGTTAGGGTTAAGGTTAGGGTACGGAGACGGTTTATGGTACACGGTAGGGTATGACAACGGTTCAGCGTGGGCGTACGTGTTAGGGTTCTGGTTAGTGTTAGCGTACGAGTTAGGATTAGGGGACGGGTTAGGTTAAGGCTTCGGGTAAGGGTTAGGTTTAGGTTTAGTGTTAGGGGACGGGGACGGTGACGGTTTAGGGTACAGGTTAGGGTATGACAACGTTTTAGGGTGAGTGTACGTGTTAGTGTACGGGTTAGTGTTAGCGTACGATTTAGGATTAGTGGACGGGTTACGGTAAGGCTTCGGGTAAGGTTTAGGTTTAGGGTTAGGGTTAGGGGTACGGTTAGGGAAGGGTTAGTGTTAGGGTTAGGGTTAGGGTTAGGGGACGGGGACGGTTTAGGGTACAGGTTAGGGTACGACAACGGTTTAGGGTGAGCGTACGTGTTAGGGTACGGGTTAGTGTTAGCGTACGGGTTAGAATTAGGGGATGGGTGAGGGTAAGGCTTCGGGTAAGGGTTAGGGTTACGGTTAGGGTTAGGGTTAGGAGACGGGGACGGGGACGGTTTAGGGTACAGGTTAGGTTACTATAAGTGTTTAGGGTGAGCATACGTGTTAGGGTGCGGGTTAGTGTTAGCGTACGGGTTAGGATTAGGGGACGGGTAAGGGTAAGGCTTCGGGTAAGGTTAGGGTTAGGGTTAGGGGACGGGGACGGGGACGGGGACGGTTTAGGGTACAGGTTAGTGTACGACAACTGTTTAGGTTCAGCATACGTGTTAGGGTACAACTTAGTGTTAGCGTACGGGTTAGGATTATGGGACAGGTTAGGGTAAGGCTTCGGGTAAGGGTTAGGGTTATGGTTAGGGTTAGGGTTAGGGTTAGGGAACGGGGATGGTTTAGGGTACAGGTTAGGGTACGACAACGGTTTAGGGTGAGCGTACGTGTTAGTGTACAGGTTAGTGTTAGCGTACGGTTTAGTATCAGGGAATGGGTTAGTGTAAGGCTTCGGGTAAGGGTTAGGGTTAGGGTTAGGGTAAGGGTTAGGAGTCGGGGATGGGGACGGTTTAGGGTACAGGTTAGTGTACGACAATGGATTGGGTTGAGCGTATGTGTTAGGGCAAAGGTTAGTGTTAGCATACAGGTTAGGATTAGGGGACGGGTTAGGGTAAGGCTTCGGGTAAGAGTTCGGGTTAGGGTTAGGGTTAGGGTTAGGGGATGGGGACGCTTTAGGGTACAGTTTAGGATAGAACAATGATTAAGGGTGAACGTACGTGTTAGGGTACGGGTTAGTGTTAGCGTACAGTTCAGGATTAGGGGACGTGTTAGGGTAAGGCTTCGGGTAAGGGTTAGGGTTAGGTATGGGTTAGGGTTAAGGGAAGGGGACGGGGACGGTTTAGGGTACAGGTTAGAGTACGACAACGGTTTAGGGTGAGCGTACGTGTTAGGGTACGGGTTAGTGTTAGCGTACGGGTTAGGATTAGGGGACGGGTTAGGGTAAGGCTTCGGGAAAGTGTTAGGGTTAGCGTTAGGGGACAGGGACAGTTTAGGGTACAGGTTAAGGTACGACAACGGTTTAGGGTGAGCAAACGTGTTAGGGTATGGGTTAGTGTTGGTGTACGGGTTAGGATTAGGGGACCAGTTAGGGTAAGGCTTCGGGTAAGGGTTAGGGGTAGGGTTTGGGTTAGGGTTAGGGATAGGGGACGGGGACGGTATAGCATACAGCTTAGGGTACGACAACGATTTAAGTTGAGCGTACGTGATAGGTTACGTGTTAGTGTTAGCGTACGGGTTAGGATTAGGGGACGGTTTAGGGTAAGGCTTCGGGTAAGGGTTAGGGTTATGGTTATGGTTAGGGTTAGCGTTAGGGGACGGGGATGGTTTAGGGTACAGGTTAGCGTACGAAAACGGTTTAGGGTGAGCGTACGTGTTAGGGTACGGGTTAGTGTTAGCGTACGGTTTAGGATTAGGGAACGGGTTAGGGTAAGGATTCGGGTAAGTGTTAAGGTTAGGGTTAGGGTTAGGGTATGGGGACGGGGATGGTTTAGGGTACAGGTTTGTGTACGACAACGGATTAGGGTAAGCGTACATGTTAGCGAACGGGTTAGTGTTAGCATACGGGTTAAGATTAGGGGACAGGTTAGGGTAAGGATTCGGGTAAGGGTTGGGGTTAGGGTTAGGGTTAGGGTTAGGGTTAGGGGATGGGGACGGTTTAGTGTACAGGTTAGGGTACGAAAATGGTTTAGGGTGAACGTACGTGTTAGGGTAAGGGTTAGTGTTAGCGTACGGGTCAGGATTAGGGGACTTGTTAGTGTAAGGCTTCGGGTAAGGGATAGGGTTAGGAATGGGTTAGGGTTAGGGTTAGGGGACGGGGACGGTTTAGGCTACAGGTTAGGGTACGACAAAGGTTTAGGGTGAGCGTACGTGTTAGGGTACGGGTTAGTGTTAGCGTACGGGTGAGGATTAGGGGACGGGTGAGTGTAAGGCTTCGAGTAAGGGTTAGGGTTAGAGTTAGGTTTAGGGTTAGGGTTAGGGGACGGGGACGGTTTAGGGTACAGGTTAGGGTACGACAACGGTTTAGGGTGAGCGTACGTGTTAGGGTATGGGTTAGTGTTAGCGTACGGGTTAGGATTAGGGGACGGGTGAGGGTAAGGCTTCGGGAAAGGGTTAGAGTTAGGGTTAGGGTTAGGGTTAGGGGACGGGCACGGGGACGGTTTAGGGTACAGGTTAGGATACGACAACGATTTAGGGTGAGGGTAAGTGTTAGGGTACGGGTTAGTGTTAGCGAACGGGTTAGGATTAGGGGACGGGTGAGGGTAAGGCTTCGGGTAAGGGTTAGGGTTAGGATTAGGGTTAGGGGACGGGGACGGGGACGGGGACGGTTTAGGGTATAGGTTAGGGTACGACAACGGTTTAGGGTGAGCGTACATGTTAGGGTACGGGTTAGTGTTAGCGTACGGGTTAGGATTAGGGGACGGGTGAGGGTAAGGCTTCGGGTAAGGGTTAGGGTTAGGGTTAGGGTTAGGGGACAGGGACGGTTTAGGGTACAGCTTAGGGTACGACAACGGTTTAGGGTGAGCGTACGTGTTAGGGTACGGGTTAGTGTTAGCATACGGGTTAGGATTAGGGGACGTGTGAGGGTAAGGCTTCGGGTAAGTGTTAGGGTTAGGGTTAGGGTTAGGGTTAGGGTTAGGGGACGGGGACGGTTTAGGTTACAGGTTAGGGTACGACAACGGTTTAGGGTGAGCGTACGTGTTAGGGTACGGGTTAGTGTTAGCGTACGGGTTAGGATTAGGGGACGGGTGAGTGTAAGGCTTCGGGTAAGGGTTAGGGTTAGGGTTGGGTTAGGGTTAGGGTTAGGGGACGGGCATGGTTTAGGGTTCAGGTTAGGGTACGACAACGGTTTAGGGTGAGCGTACGTGTTAGGGTACGGGTTAGTGTTAGCGTACGGGTTAGGATTAGGGGACGGGTGAGGGTAAGGTTTAGGGTTAGGGTTAGGGGACGGGGACGGGAATGGTTTAGGGTACAGGTTAGGGTACGTCAACGATTTAGGGTGAGCGTACGTGTTATGGTCCGGGTTAGTGTTAGGGTACGGGTTAGGATTAGGGGACGGGTGAGGTTAAGGCTTCGGGTAAGGGTTAGGGTTAGGGTTAGGGTTAGGGTTAGGGTTAGGGGATGGGGACGGGTTAGGGTACAGGTTAGGGTATGACAACGGTTTAGGGGAGCGTACGTGTTAGGGTACGGGTTAGTGTTAGCGTACGGGTTAGGATTAGGGGACGGGTGAGGGTAAGGCTTCGGGTAAGGGTTAGGGTTAGGGTTAGGGTTAGGGTTAGGGTTAGGGGACGGGGACGGTTTAGGGTACAGGTTAGGGTACGACAACGGTTTAGGGTGAGCGTACGTGTTAGGGTATGGGTTAGTGTTAGCGTACGGGTTAGGATTAGGGGACGGGTGAGGGTAAGGCTTCGGGTAAGGGTTAGGGTTAGGTTTAGTGTTAGGGGACGGGGACTGGGACGGTTTAGGGTACAGGTTAGGGTACGTCAACGGTTTAGGGTGAGCGTACGTGTTAGGGTACGGGTTAGTGTTAGCGTACGGGTTAGGATTAGGGGACGGGTGAGGGTAAGGCTTCGGGTAAGGGTTAGGGTTAGTGTTAGGGTTAGTGTTAGGGTTAGGGAATGGGGACAGGGACAGTTTAGGGCACAGGTTAGGGTACGACAACGGTTTAGGGTGAGCGTACGTGTTAGGGTACGGGTTAGTGTTAGCGTACGGGTTAGGATTATGGGACGGGTTAGGGTAAGGCTTCGGGTAAGGGTTAGGGTCAGGGTTAGGTTGAGGGGATGGGGACGGTTTAGTGTACAGGTTAGTGTACGACAACGGTTTAGGGTGGGCATACGTGTTAGGGTACAGGTTAGTGTTAGGGTACGGGTTAGGATTAGGCGACGGTTTAGGGTAAGGCTTCAGGTAAGATTTAGTGTTAGGTTTAGTGTTAGGGTTAGGGTTTGGGGAAGGGGACGTTTTAGGGTACAGGTTAGGTTACGACAACAGTTTAAGGAGAGCGTACGTGTCAGGGTACGTGTTAGTGTTAGCGTCCGGGTTAGGATTAAGGGACGGGTTAGTGTAAGGCTTCGGGTAAGGGTTAGTGTTAGGTTTAAGGTTAGGGTTAGGGTTAGGGGATGGGGACTGTTTAGGGTACAGTTTAGTGTAAGACAACAGTTTAGGGGGAGCATACGTGTTAGGGTACAGGTTAGTGTGAGCGTACGGGTTAGGATTAGCGGACGGGTTAGGGTAAGTCTTCGGGTAAGGGTTAGGGTTAGGGTTAGTGTTAGGTTTAGGGTTAGGTGACGGCGACGGTTTAAGGTACAGGTTAGCATACGACAACGGTTTAGGGAGAGCGTACGTTTTAGGAGACGGGTTAGTGTTAGCGTACGGGTTAGGATTAGGGAACGGGTTAGGGTAAGGCTTCGGGTAAGTGTTAGGGTTAGGGTTAGGGTTAGGGGATGCGGACGGTGACGGAGACGGGGACGGTTTAGGGTACAGGTTAGGGTACAACAATGGTTTAGGGTGAGCGTACGTGTAAGGGTACGGGTTAGTGTTAGCATACGGTTTAGGATTAGGGGACGTTTTAGGGTAAGGTTTCGGGTAAGGGTTAGGGTTAGGGTTAGGCTTAGGGTTAGGGGACGGGGACGGGGAGAGTTTAGGGTACAGGTTAGTGTACGACAATGGTTTAGGGTGAGCTTATGTGTTAGGGTACGTGTTAGTGTTAGCGTACGGTTTAGGATTAGGGGACGTTTTAGGGTAAGGCTTCGGGTAAGGGTTAGTGTTAGGTTTAAGGTTAGGGTTAGGTTTAGGGGAAAGGGACAGTTTAGGGCACAGGTTAGTGTACGACAATGGTTTAGGTGAGCGTACGTGTTAGGGAACGTGTTAGTGTTAGCATACGGGTTAGGATTACGGGACGGGTTATGGTAAGGCTTCGGGTAAGGATTAGGGTTTGGGTTAGGTTTAGGGTTAGAGATAGGGGACGGGGACAGTTTAGGGTACAGGTTAGTGTAGGACAACGGTTTAGGGTTAGCGTACGTGTTAGGGGACAGGTTAGTGTTAGCATACGGGTTAGGATTAAGGGACGTGGTAGGGTAAGGCTTCAGGTAATTGCTAGTGTTAGGGTTAGGTTTAGGGTTAGGGTTAGGGGACGGGGACGGTTTAGCGTACAGCTTAGGGTACGACAATGGTTTAGGTTGAGCGTACATGTTAGGGTACGTGTTAGTGTTAGCGTATGTGTTAGGATTAGGGGACAGGTTAGGGTAAGGCTTCGGGTAAGGCTTAGGGTTAGGGTTAGGGTTAAGGTTAGGGTACGGAGACGGTTTATGGTACACGGTAGGGTATGACAACGGTTCAGCGTGGGCGTACATGTTAGGGTTCTGGTTAGTGTTAGCGTACGAGTTAGGATTAGGGGACGGGTTAGGTTAAGGCTTCGGGTAAGGGTTAGGTTTAGGTTTAGTGTTAGGGGACGGGGACGGTGACGGTTTAGGGTACAGGTTAGGGTATGACAACGTTTTAGGGTGAGTGTACGTGTTAGTGTACGGGTTAGTGTTAGCGTACGATTTAGGATTAGTGGACGGGTTACGGTAAGGCTTCGGGTAAGGTTTAGGTTTAGGGTTAGGGTTAGGGGTACGGTTAGGGAAGGGTTAGTGTTAGGGTTAGGGTTAGGGTTAGGGGACGGGGACGGTTTAGGGTACAGGTTAGGGTACGACAACGGTTTAGGGTGAGCGTACGTGTTAGGGTACGGGTTAGTGTTAGCGTACGGGTTAGAATTAGGGGATGGGTGAGGGTAAGGCTTCGGGTAAGGGTTAGGGTTACGGTTAGGGTTAGGGTTAGGAGACGGGGACGGGGACGGTTTAGGGTACAGGTTAGGTTACTATAAGTGTTTAGGGTGAGCATACGTGTTAGGGTGCGGGTTAGTGTTAGCGTACGGGTTAGGATTAGGGGACGGGTAAGGGTAAGGCTTCGGGTAAGGTTAGGGTTAGGGTTAGGGGACGGGGACGGGGACGGGGACGGTTTAGGGTACAGGTTAGTGTACGACAACTGTTTAGGTTCAGCATACGTGTTAGGGTACAACTTAGTGTTAGCGTACGGGTTAGGATTATGGGACAGGTTAGGGTAAGGCTTCGGGTAAGGGTTAGGGTTATGGTTATGGTTAGGGTTAGGGTTAGGGAACGGGGATGGTTTAGGGTACAGGTTAGGGTACGACAACGGTTTAGGGTGAGCGTACGTGTTAGTGTACAGGTTAGTGTTAGCGTACGGTTTAGTATCAGGGAATGGGTTAGTGTAAGGCTTCGGGTAAGGGTTAGGGTTAGGGTTAGGGTAAGGGTTAGGAGTCGGGGATGGGGACGGTTTAGGGTACAGGTTAGTGTACGACAATGGATTGGGTTGAGCGTATGTGTTAGGGCAAAGGTTAGTGTTAGCATACAGGTTAGGATTAGGGGACGGGTTAGGGTAAGGCTTCGGGTAAGAGTTCGGGTTAGGGTTAGGGTTAGGGTTAGGGGATGGGGACGCTTTAGGGTACAGTTTAGGATAGAACAATGATTAAGGGTGAACGTACGTGTTAGGGTACGGGTTAGTGTTAGCGTACAGTTCAGGATTAGGGGACGTGTTAGGGTAAGGCTTCGGGTAAGGGTTAGGGTTAGGTATGGGTTAGGGTTAAGGGAAGGGGACGGGGACGGTTTAGGGTACAGGTTAGAGTACGACAACGGTTTAGGGTGAGCGTACGTGTTAGGGTACGGGTTAGTGTTAGCGTACGGGTTAGGATTAGGGGACGGGTTAGGGTAAGGCTTCGGGAAAGTGTTAGGGTTAGCGTTAGGGGACAGGGACAGTTTAGGGTACAGGTTAAGGTACGACAACGGTTTAGGGTGAGCAAACGTGTTAGGGTATGGGTTAGTGTTGGTGTACGGGTTAGGATTAGGGGACCGGTTAGGGTAAGGCTTCGGGTAAGGGTTAGGGGTAGGGTTTGGGTTAGGGTTAGGGATAGGGGACGGGGACGGTATAGCATACAGCTTAGGGTACGACAACGATTTAAGTTGAGCGTACGTGATAGGTTACGTGTTAGTGTTAGCGTACGGGTTAGGATTAGGGGACGGTTTAGGGTAAGGCTTCGGGTAAGGGTTAGGGTTATGGTTATGGTTAGGGTTAGCGTTAGGGGACGGGGATGGTTTAGGGTACAGGTTAGCGTACGAAAACGGTTTAGGGTGAGCGTACGTGTTAGGGTACGGGTTAGTGTTAGCGTACGGTTTAGGATTAGGGAACGGGTTAGGGTAAGGATTCGGGTAAGTGTTAAGGTTAGGGTTAGGGTTAGGGTATGGGGACGGGGATGGTTTAGGGTACAGGTTTGTGTACGACAACGGATTAGGGTAAGCGTACATGTTAGCGAACGGGTTAGTGTTAGCATACGGGTTAAGATTAGGGGACAGGTTAGGGTAAGGATTCGGGTAAGGGTTGGGGTTAGGGTTAGGGTTAGGGTTAGGGTTAGGGGATGGGGACGGTTTAGTGTACAGGTTAGGGTACGAAAATGGTTTAGGGTGAACGTACGTGTTAGGGTAAGGGTTAGTGTTAGCGTACGGGTCAGGATTAGGGGACTTGTTAGTGTAAGGCTTCGGGTAAGGGATAGGGTTAGGAATGGGTTAGGGTTAGGGTTAGGGGACGGGGACGGTTTAGGCTACAGGTTAGGGTACGACAAAGGTTTAGGGTGAGCGTACGTGTTAGGGTACGGGTTAGTGTTAGCGTACGGGTGAGGATTAGGGGACGGGTGAGTGTAAGGCTTCGAGTAAGGGTTAGGGTTAGAGTTAGGTTTAGGGTTAGGGTTAGGGGACGGGGACGGTTTAGGGTACAGGTTAGGGTACGACAACGGTTTAGGGTGAGCGTACGTGTTAGGGTATGGGTTAGTGTTAGCGTACGGGTTAGGATTAGGGGACGGGTGAGGGTAAGGCTTCGGGAAAGGGTTAGAGTTAGGGTTAGGGTTAGGGTTAGGGGACGGGCACGGGGACGGTTTAGGGTACAGGTTAGGATACGACAACGGTTTAGGGTGAGGGTAAGTGTTAGGGTACGGGTTAGTGTTAGCGAACGGGTTAGGATTAGGGGACGGGTGAGGGTAAGGCTTCGGGTAAGGGTTAGGGTTAGGATTAGGGTTAGGGGACGGGGACGGGGACGGGGACGGTTTAGGGTATAGGTTAGGGTACGACAACGGTTTAGGGTGAGCGTACATGTTAGGGTACGGGTTAGTGTTAGCGTACGGGTTAGGATTAGGGGACGGGTGAGGGTAAGGCTTCGGGTAAGGGTTAGGGTTAGGGTTAGGGTTAGGGGACAGGGACGGTTTAGGGTACAGCTTAGGGTACGACAACGGTTTAGGGTGAGCGTACGTGTTAGGGTACGGGTTAGTGTTAGCATACGGGTTAGGATTAGGGGACGTGTGAGGGTAAGGCTTCGGGTAAGTGTTAGGGTTAGGGTTAGGGTTAGGGTTAGGGTTAGGGGACGGGGACGGTTTAGGTTACAGGTTAGGGTACGACAACGGTTTAGGGTGAGCGTACGTGTTAGGGTACGGGTTAGTGTTAGCGTACGGGTTAGGATTAGGGGACGGGTGAGTGTAAGGCTTCGGGTAAGGGTTAGGGTTAGGGTTGGGTTAGGGTTAGGGTTAGGGGACGGGCATGGTTTAGGGTTCAGGTTAGGGTACGACAACGGTTTAGGGTGAGCGTACGTGTTAGGGTACGGGTTAGTGTTAGCGTACGGGTTAGGATTAGGGGACGGGTGAGGGTAAGGTTTAGGGTTAGGGTTAGGGGACGGGGACGGGAATGGTTTAGGGTACAGGTTAGGGTACGTCAACGATTTAGGGTGAGCGTACGTGTTATGGTCCGGGTTAGTGTTAGGGTACGGGTTAGGATTAGGGGACGGGTGAGGTTAAGGCTTCGGGTAAGGGTTAGGGTTAGGGTTAGGGTTAGGGTTAGGGTTAGGGGATGGGGACGGGTTAGGGTACAGGTTAGGGTATGACAACGGTTTAGGGGAGCGTACGTGTTAGGGTACGGGTTAGTGTTAGCGTACGGGTTAGGATTAGGGGACGGGTGAGGGTAAGGCTTCGGGTAAGGGTTAGGGTTAGGGTTAGGGTTAGGGTTAGGGTTAGGGGACGGGGACGGTTTAGGGTACAGGTTAGGGTACGACAACGGTTTAGGGTGAGCGTACGTGTTAGGGTATGGGTTAGTGTTAGCGTACGGGTTAGGATTAGGGGACGGGTGAGGGTAAGGCTTCGGGTAAGGGTTAGGGTTAGGTTTAGTGTTAGGGGACGGGGACTGGGACGGTTTAGGGTACAGGTTAGGGTACGTCAACGGTTTAGGGTGAGCGTACGTGTTAGGGTACGGGTTAGTGTTAGCGTACGGGTTAGGATTAGGGGACGGGTGAGGGTAAGGCTTCGGGTAAGGGTTAGGGTTAGGGTTAGGGTTAGGGGACGGGGACGGGCACGGTTAGGGTACAGGTTAGGGTACGACAACAGTTTAGGCTGAGCGTACGTTTTACGGTACGGGTTAGTGTTAGCGTACGGGTTAGGATTATGGGAAGGGTGAGGGTAAGGCTTCGGGTAAGGTTTAGGGTTAGGGTTAGGGTTAGGGGACGGGGACGGGGACGGGGGCGGTTTAGGGTACAGGTTAGGGTACGACAACGGTTTAGGGTGAGCGTACGTGTTAGGGTACGGGTTAGTGTTAGCGTACGGGTTAGGAATAGGGGACGGGTGAGGGTAAGGCTTCGGGTAAGAGTTAGGGTTAGGGTTAGGGTTAGGGTTCAGGGACGGGGACGTTTTAGGGTACAGGTTAGCGTACGACAACGGTTTAGGGTGAGCGTACGTGTTAGGGTACGGGTTAGTGTTAGCGTACGGGTTAGGATTAGGGGACGGGTGAGTGTAAGGCTTCCGGTAAGGGTTAGGGTTAGGGTTAGGGTTAGGGTTAGGGGACGGGGACGGTTTAGGGTACAGGTTAGGGTACGACAACGGTTTAGGGTGAGCATACGTGTTAGGGTACGGTTTAGTGTTAGCGTACAGGTTAGGATTAGGGGACGGGTGAGGGTAAGGCTTCGGGTAAGGGTTAGGGTTAGGGTTAGGGTTAGGGTTAGGGTTAGGGGATGGGGACGGGTTAGGGTACAGGTTAGGGTACGACAACGGTTTAGGGGAGCGTACGTGTTAGGGTACGTGTTAGTGTTAGCGTACGGGTTAGGATTAGGGGACGGGTGAGGGTAAGGCTTCGGGTAAGGGTTAGGGTTAGGGTTAGGGTTAGGGTTAGGGGACGGGGACGGTTTACGGTACAGGTTAGGGTACGACAACGGTTTAGGGTGAGCGTACGTGTTAGGTTACGGGTTAGTGTTAGCGTACGGGTTAGGATTAGGGGACGGGTGAGGGTAAGGCTTCGGGTAAGGGTTAGGGTTAGGGTTAGTGTTAGGGGACGGGGACGGCGACGGTTTAGGGTACAGGTTAGGGTACGTCAACGGTTTAGGGTGAGCGTACGTGTTAGGGTACGGGTTAGTGTTAGCGTACGGGTTAGGATTAGGGGACGGGTGAGGGTAAGGCTTCGGGTAAGGGTTAGGGTTAGGGTTAGGGTTAGGGTTAGGGTTAGGGGACGGGGACGGTTTAGGGTACAGGTTAGGGTACGAGAACAGTTTAGGCTGAGCGTACGTTTTACGGTACGGTTTAGTGTTAGCGTACGGGTTAGGATTATGGGAAGTGTGAGGGTAAGGCTTCGGGTAAGGTTTAGGGTTAAGGTTAGGGTTAGGGTTAGGGGACGGGGACGGGGACGGTTTAGGGTACAGGTTAGGGTACGACAACGGTTTAGGGTGAGCGTACGTGTTAGGGTACGTGTTAGTGTAAGCGTACGGTTTAGGATTAGGGGACGGGTGAGGGTAAGGCTTCGGGAAAGGGTTAGGGTTAGGGTTAGGGTTAGGGTTAGGGTTAGAGGACGGGGACGGTTTAGGGTACAGGTTAGGGTACGACAAAGGTTTAGGGTGAGCGTACGTGTTAGGGTATGGGTTAGTGTTAGCGTATGGGATAGGATTAGGGGACGGGTGAGGGTAAGGCTTCCGGTAAGGGTTAGGGTTAGGGTTAGGTTTAGGGTTAGGGGACGGGCACGGGAACGGTTTAGGGTACAGGTTAGGGTACGACAACGGTTTAGGGTGAGCGTACGTGTTATGGTACGAGTTAGTGTTAGCGTACGGGTTAGGATTAGGGGACGGGTGAGGGTAAGGCTTTGGGTAAGGGTTAGGGTTAGGGTTAGGGTTAGGGTTAGGGGACGGGGACGGTTTAGGGTACAGGTTAGGGTACGACAACGGTTTAGGGTGAGCGTACGTGTTAGGGTATGGGTTAGTGTTAGCGTACGGGTTAGGATTAGGGGACGGGTGAGGGTAAGGCTTCGGGTAAGGGTTAGGGTTAGTGTTAGGGTTAGTGTTAGGGTTAGGGAATGGGGACAGGGACAGTTTAGGGCACAGGTTAGGGTACGACAACGGTTTAGGGTGAGCGTACATGTTAGGGTACGGGTTAGTGTTAGCGTACGGGTTAGGATTATGGGACGGGTTAGGGTAAGGCTTCGGGTAAGGGTTAGGGTCATGGTTAGGTTGAGGGGATGGGGACGGTTTAGTGTACAGGTTAGTGTACGACAACGGTTTAGGGTGGGCATACGTGTTAGGGTACAGGTTAGTGTTAGGGTACGGGTTAGGATTAGGCGACGGTTTAGGGTAAGGCTTCAGGTAAGATTTAGTGTTAGGTTTAGTGTTAGGGTTAGGGTTTGGGGAAGGGGACGTTTTAGGGTACAGGTTAGGTTACGACAACAGTTTAAGGAGAGCGTACGTGTCAGGGTACGTGTTAGTGTTAGCGTCCGGGTTAGGATTAAGGGACGGGTTAGTGTAAGGCTTCGGGTAAGGGTTAGTGTTAGGTTTAAGGTTAGGGTTAGGGTTAGGGGATGGGGACTGTTTAGGGTACAGTTTAGTGTAAGACAACAGTTTAGGGGGAGCATACGTGTTAGGGTACAGGTTAGTGTGAGCGTACGGGTTAGGATTAGCGGACGGGTTAGGGTAAGTCTTCGGGTAAGGGTTAGGGTTAGGGTTAGTGTTAGGTTTAGGGTTAGGTGACGGCGACGGTTTAAGGTACAGGTTAGCATACGACAACGGTTTAGGGAGAGCGTACGTTTTAGGAGACGGGTTAGTGTTAGCGTACGGGTTAGGATTAGGGAACGGGTTAGGGTAAGGCTTCGGGTAAGTGTTAGGGTTAGGGTTAGGGTTAGGGGATGCGGACGGGGACGGAGACGGGGACGGTTTAGGGTACAGGTTAGGGTACGACAATGGTTTAGGGTGAGCGTACGTGTAAGGGTACGGGTTAGTGTTAGCATACGGTTTAGGATTAGGGGACGTTTTAGGGTAAGGTTTCGGGTAAGGGTTAGGGTTAGGGTTAGGCTTAGGGTTAGGGGACGGGGACGGGGAGAGTTTAGGGTACAGGTTAGTGTACGACAATGGTTTAGGGTGAGCTTATGTGTTAGGGTACGTGTTAGTGTTAGCGTACGGTTTAGGATTAGGGGACGTTTTAGGGTAAGGCTTCGGGTAAGGGTTAGTGTTAGGTTTAAGGTTAGGGTTAGGTTTAGGGGAAAGGGACAGTTTAGGGCACAGGTTAGTGTACGACAATGGTTTAGGTGAGCGTACGTGTTAGGGAACGTGTTAGTGTTAGCATACGGGTTAGGATTACGGGACGGGTTATGGTAAGGCTTCGGGTAAGGATTAGGGTTTGGGTTAGGTTTAGGGTTAGAGATAGGGGACGGGGACAGTTTAGGGTACAGGTTAGTGTAGGACAACGGTTTAGGGTTAGCGTACGTGTTAGGGGACAGGTTAGTGTTAGCATACGGGTTAGGATTAAGGGACGTGGTAGGGTAAGGCTTCAGGTAATTGCTAGTGTTAGGGTTAGGTTTAGGGTTAGGGTTAGGGGACGGGGACGGTTTAGCGTACAGCTTAGGGTACGACAATGGTTTAGGTTGAGCGTACATGTTAGGGTACGTGTTAGTGTTAGCGTATGTGTTAGGATTAGGGGACAGGTTAGGGTAAGGCTTCGGGTAAGGCTTAGGGTTAGGGTTAGGGTTAAGGTTAGGGTACGGAGACGGTTTATGGTACACGGTAGGGTATGACAACGGTTCAGCGTGGGCGTACGTGTTAGGGTTCTGGTTAGTGTTAGCGTACGAGTTAGGATTAGGGGACGGGTTAGGTTAAGGCTTCGGGTAAGGGTTAGGTTTAGGTTTAGTGTTAGGGGACGGGGACGGTGACGGTTTAGGGTACAGGTTAGGGTATGACAACGTTTTAGGGTGAGTGTACGTGTTAGTGTACGGGTTAGTGTTAGCGTACGATTTAGGATTAGTGGACGGGTTACGGTAAGGCTTCGGGTAAGGTTTAGGTTTAGGGTTAGGGTTAGGGGTACGGTTAGGGAAGGGTTAGTGTTAGGGTTAGGGTTAGGGTTAGGGGACGGGGACGGTTTAGGGTACAGGTTAGGGTACGACAACGGTTTAGGGTGAGCGTACGTGTTAGGGTACGGGTTAGTGTTAGCGTACGGGTTAGAATTAGGGGATGGGTGAGGGTAAGGCTTCGGGTAAGGGTTAGGGTTACGGTTAGGGTTAGGGTTAGGAGACGGGGACGGGGACGGTTTAGGGTACAGGTTAGGTTACTATAAGTGTTTAGGGTGAGCATACGTGTTAGGGTGCGGGTTAGTGTTAGCGTACGGGTTAGGATTAGGGGACGGGTAAGGGTAAGGCTTCGGGTAAGGTTAGGGTTAGGGTTAGGGGACGGGGACGGGGACGGGGACGGTTTAGGGTACAGGTTAGTGTACGACAACTGTTTAGGTTCAGCATACGTGTTAGGGTACAACTTAGTGTTAGCGTACGGGTTAGGATTATGGGACAGGTTAGGGTAAGGCTTCGGGTAAGGGTTAGGGTTATGGTTAGGGTTAGGGTTAGGGTTAGGGAACGGGGATGGTTTAGGGTACAGGTTAGGGTACGACAACGGTTTAGGGTGAGCGTACGTGTTAGTGTACAGGTTAGTGTTAGCGTACGGTTTAGTATCAGGGAATGGGTTAGTGTAAGGCTTCGGGTAAGGGTTAGGGTTAGGGTTAGGGTAAGGGTTAGGAGTCGGGGATGGGGACGGTTTAGGGTACAGGTTAGTGTACGACAATGGATTGGGTTGAGCGTATGTGTTAGGGCAAAGGTTAGTGTTAGCATACAGGTTAGGATTAGGGGACGGGTTAGGGTAAGGCTTCGGGTAAGAGTTCGGGTTAGGGTTAGGGTTAGGGTTAGGGGATGGGGACGCTTTAGGGTACAGTTTAGGATAGAACAATGATTAAGGGTGAACGTACGTGTTAGGGTACGGGTTAGTGTTAGCGTACAGTTCAGGATTAGGGGACGTGTTAGGGTAAGGCTTCGGGTAAGGGTTAGGTTTAGGGTTAGGGTTAGGGTTAGGGGACGGGGACGGGGATGGTTTAGGGTACAGGTTAGTGTACGACAACGGTTTAGGGTGAGCGTATGTTTTAGGGTACGGGTTAGTGTTAGCGTACGGGTTAGGATTATGGGACGGGTGAGGGTAAGGCTTCGGGTAAGGATTAGGTTTAGGGTTAGGGTTAGGGTTAGGGTTAGGGGACGGGGACGGTTTAGGGTACAGGTTAGGGTACGACAACGGTTTAGGGTGAGCGTACGTGTTAGGGTACGGGTTAGTGTTAGTGTACGGGTAAGGATTAGTGGACGGGTGAGTGTAAGGCTTCGGGTAAGGGTTAGGGTTAGGGTTAGGGTTAGGGTTAGGGTTAGGGGAAGGGGACGGTTTAGGGTACAGGTTAGGGTACATCAACGGTTTAGGGTGAGCGTACGTGTTAGGGTACGGGTTAGTGTTAGCGTACGGGTTAGGATTAGGGGACGGGTGAGGGTAAGGCTTCGGGGAAGGGTTAGGGTTAGGGTTAGGGTTAGGGTTAGTGTTAGGAGACGGAGACGGTTTAGGGTACAGGTTAGTGTACGACAACGGTTTAGGGTGAGCGTACCTGTTAGGTTACGGGTTAGTGTTAGCGTACGGGTTAGGATTAGGGGACGGGTGAGGGTAAGGCTTCGGGTAAGGGTTAGGGTTAGGGTTAGGGTTAGGGTTAGGGGACGGGGACGGTTTAGGGTACAGGTTAGCGTACGACAACAGTTTAGGCTGAGCGTACGTTTTACGGTATTGGTTAGTGTTAGCGTACGGGTTAGTATTATGGGACGGGTGAGGGTAAGGCTTCGGGTAAGGGTTAGGGTTAGGGTTAGGGTTAGGGTTAGGGGACGGGGACGGTTTAGGGTACAGGTTAGTGTACGACAACGGTTTAGGGTGAGCGTACGTTTTAGGGTACGGGTTAATGTTAGCGTACGGTTTAGGATTAGGGGACGTGTGAGGGTAAGGCTTCGGGTAAGGGTTAGGGTTAGGGTTAGGGTTAGGGTTAGGGTTAGAGGACGGGGACGGTTTAGGGTACAGGTTAGGGTACGACAAAGGTTTAGGGTGAGTGTACGTGTTAGGGTACGGTTTAGTGTTAGCGTACGGGATAGGAATAGGGGACGGGTGAGGGTAAGGCTTCGGGTTAGGGTTAGGGTTAGGGTTAGGTTTAGGGTTAGGGAACGGGCACGGGGACAGTTTAGGGTACAGGTTAGGGTACGACAACGGTTTAGGGTGAGCGTACGTGTTAGGGTACGGGTTAGTGTTAGCGTACGGGTTAGGATTAGGGGACGGGTGAGGGTAAGGCTTCGGGTAAGGGTTAGGGTTAGGGTTAGGGTTAGGGGACGGGGACGGTTTAGGGTACAGGTTAGAGTACGACAACGGTTTAGTGTGAGCGTACGTGTTAGGGTACGGGTTATTGTTAGCGTACGGGTTAGGATTAGGGGACGGGTGAGGGTAAGGCTTCGGGTAAGGGTTAGGGTTAGGGTTAGGGTTGGGTTAGGGTTAGGGGACGGGGACGGTTTAGGGTACAGTTTAGGGTACGACAACGGTTTAGGGTGAGCGTACGTGTTAGGGTACGGTTTAGTGTTAGCGTACGGGTTAGGATTAGGGGACGGGTGAGGGTAAGGCTTCGGGTAAGGGTTAGGGTTAGGGTTAGGGTTAGGGTTAGGGTTAGGGGACGGGGACGGTTTAGGGTACAGGTTAGAGTACGACAACGGTTTAGGGTGAGCGTACGTGTTAGGGTACGGGTTATTGTTAGCGTACGGGTTAGGATTAGGGGACGGGTGAGGGTAAGGCTTCGGGTAAGGGTTAGGGTTAGGGTTAGGGTTAGGGTTAGGGGACGGGAACGGGGACGGTTTAGGGTACAGGTTAGGGTACGACAACGGTTTATGGTGAGCGTACGTGTTAGGGTACGGGTTAGTGTTAGCGTACGGGTTAGGATTAGGGGACGGGTGAGGGTAAGGCTTCGGGTAAGGGTTAGGGTTAGGTTTAGGGGACGGGGACGGTTTTGGGTACAGGTTAGGGTACGACAACGGTTTAGTGGAGCGTACGTGTTAGGGTACGGGTTAGTGTTAGCGTACGGGTTAGGATTAGGGGACGGGTGAGGTTAAGGCTTCGGGTAAGGGTTAGGGTTAGGGTTAGGGTTAGTGTTAGGGGACGGGGACGGTTTAGGGTACAGGTTAGGGTACGACAACGGTTTAGGTTGAGCGTACCTGTTAGGGTACGGGTTAGTTTTAGCGTACGGGTTAGGATTAGGGGACGGGTGAGGGTAAGGTTTCAGGTAAGGGTTCGGGTTAGGGTTAGGGTTAGGGTTAGGGTTAGGGGACGGGGACGGTTTAGGGTACAGTTTAGGGTACGACAATGTTTTAGGGTGAGCCTACGTGATAGGGTACGGGTTAGTGTTAGCGTACGGGTTAGGATTAGGGGACGGGTGAGGGTAAGGCTTCGGGTAAGGGTTAGGGTTAGGCTTAGGGTTAGGGTTAGTGTTAGGGTTAGGGGACGGGGATGGTTTAGGGTACAGGTTAGGGTACGACAACGGTTTAGGGTGAGCGTACGTGTTAGGGTACGGGTTAGTGTTAGCGTACGGGTTAGGATTAGGGGACGGGTGAGGGTAAGGCTTCGGGTAAGGGTTAGGGTAAGGGTTAGGGTTAGGGTTCGGGGACGGGGACGTTTTAGGGTACAGGTTAGCGTATGACAACGGTTTAGGGTGAGCGTACGTGTTAGGGTACGGGTTAGTGTTAGCGTACGGGTTAGGATTAGGGGACGGGTGAGTGTAAGGCTTCCGGTAAGTGTTAGGGTTAGGGTTAGGGTTAGGGTTAGGGGACGGGGACGGTTTAGGGTACAGGTTAGGGTACGACAACGGTTTAGGGTGAGCGTACGTGTTAGGGTACGGGTTAGTGTTAGCGTACGGGTAAGGATTAGGGGACGGGTGAGTGTAAGGCTTCGGGTAAGGGTTAGGGTTAGGGTTAGGTTTAGGGTTAGGGGACGGGGACGGTTTAGGGTACAGGTTAGGGTACGACAACGGTTTAGGGTGAGCGTACATGTTAGGGTACGGGTTAGTGTTAGTGTAGGGGTTAGGATTAGGGGACGGGTGAGTGTAAGGCTTCGGGTAAGGGTTAGGGTTAGGGTTAGGGTTAGGGTTAGGGTTAGAGGACGGGGACGGTTTAGGGTGCAGCTTAGGGCACGACAACGGTTTAGGGTGAGCGTACGTGTTAGGGTACTGGTTAGTGTTAGCGTACGGGTTAGGATTAGGGGACGGGTGAGGGTAAGGCTTCTGGTAAGTGTTAGGGTTAGGGTTAGGGTTAGGGTTAGGGTTTGGGGACGGGGACGGTTTAGGGTACAGGTTAGGTTACGACAACGCTTTAGGGTGAGCGTACGTGTTAGGGTACGGGTTAGTGTTAGCGTACGGGTTAGGATTAGGGGACGGGTGAGGGTAAGGCTTCGGGTAAGGGTTAGGGTTAGGGTTGGGTTAGGGTTAGGGTTAGGGGACGGGCATGGTTTAGGGTTCAGGTTAGGGTACGACAACGGTTTAGGGTGAGCGTACGTGTTAGGGTACGGGTTAGTGTTAGCGTACGGGTTAGGATTAGGGGACGGGTGAGGGTAAGGTTTAGGGTTAGGGTTAGGGGACGGGGACGGGAACGGTTTAGGGTACAGGTTAGGGTACGTCAACGGTTTAGGGTGAGCGTACGTGTTATGGTACGGGTTAGTGTTAGGGTACGGGTTAGGATTAAGGGACGGGTGAGGGTAAGGCTTCGGGTAAGGGTTAGGGTTAGGGTTAGGGTTAGGGTTAGGGTTAGGGGATGGGGACGGGTTAGGGTACAGGTTAGGGTACGACAACGGTTTAGGGGAGCGTACGTGTTAGGGTACGGGTTAGTGTTAGCGTACGGGTTAGGATTAGGGGACGGGTGAGGGTAAGGCTTCGGGTAAGGGTTAGGGTTAGGGTTAGGGTTAGGGTTAGGGTTAGGGGACGGGGACGGTTTAGGGTACAGGTTAGGGTACGACAACGGTTTAGGGTGAGCGTACGTGTTAGGGTACGGGTTAGTGTTAGCGTACGGGTTAGGATTAGGGGACGGGAGAGTGTAAGGCTTCGGGTAAGGGTTAGGGTTAGGGTTAGGGTTAGGGTTAGGGTTAGAGGACGGGGACGGTTTAGGGTGCAGCTTAGGGTACGACAACGGTTTATGGTGAGCGTACGTGTTAGGGTACTGGTTAGTGTTAGCGTACGGGTTAGGATTAGGGGACGGGTGAGGGTAAGGCTTCGGGTAAGTGTTAGGGTTAGGGTTAGGGTTAGGGTTAGGGTTTGGGGACGGGGACGGTTTAGGGTACAGGTTAGGTTACGACAACGGTTTAGGGTGAGCGTACGTGTTAGGGTACGGGTTAGTGTTAGCGTACGGGTTAGGATTAGGGGATGGGTGAGGGTAAGGCTTCGGGTAAGGGTTAGGGTTAGGGTTGGGTTAGGGTTAGGGTTAGGGGACGGGCATGGTTTAGGGTTCAGGTTAGGGTACGACAACGGTTTAGGGTGAGCGTACGTGTTAGGGTACGGGTTAGTGTTAGCGTACGGGTTAGGATTAGGGGACGGGTGAGGGTAAGGTTTAGGGTTAGGGTTAGGGGACGGGGACGGGAACGGTTTAGGGTACAGGTTAGGGTACGTCAACGATTTAGGGTGAGCGTACGTGTTATGGTCCGGGTTAGTGTTAGGGTACGGGTTAGGATTAGGGGACGGGTGAGGTTAAGGCTTCGGGTAAGGGTTAGGGTTAGGGTTAGGGTTAGGGTTAGGGTTAGGGGATGGGGACGGGTGAGGGTACAGGTTAGGGTACGACAACGGTTTAGGTGAGCGTACGTGTTAGGGTACGGGTTAGTGTTAGCGTACGGGTTAGGAATAGGGGACGGGTGAGGGTAAGGCTTCGGGTAAGAGTTAGGGTTAGGGTTAGGGTTAGGGTTCAGGGACGGGGACGTTTTAGGGTACAGGTTAGCGTACGACAACGGTTTAGGGTGAGCGTACGTGTTAGGGTACGGGTTAGTGTTAGCGTACGGGTTAGGATTAGGGGACGGGTGAGGGTAAGGCTTCGGGTAAGGGTTAGGGTTAGGGTTAGGGTTAGGGTTAGGGTTAGGGGACGGGGACGGTTTAGGGTACAGGTTAGGGTACGACAACGGTTTAGGGTGAGCGTACGTGTTAGGGTACGGGTTAGTGTTAGCGTACGGGTTAGGATTAGGGGACGGGAGAGTGTAAGGCTTCGGGTAAGGGTTAGGGTTAGGGTTAGGGTTAGGGTTAGGGTTAGAGGACGGGGACGGTTTAGGGTGCAGCTTAGGGTACGACAACGGTTTATGGTGAGCGTACGTGTTAGGGTACTGGTTAGTGTTAGCGTACGGGTTAGGATTAGGGGACGGGTGAGGGTAAGGCTTCGGGTAAGTGTTAGGGTTAGGGTTAGGGTTAGGGTTAGGGTTTGGGGACGGGGACGGTTTAGGGTACAGGTTAGGTTACGACAACGGTTTAGGGTGAGCGTACGTGTTAGGGTACGGGTTAGTGTTAGCGTACGGGTTAGGATTAGGGGACGGGTGAGGGTAAGGCTTCGGGTAAGGGTTAGGGTTAGGGTTGGGTTAGGGTTAGGGTTAGGGGACGGGCATGGTTTAGGGTTCAGGTTAGGGTACGACAACGGTTTAGGGTGAGCGTACGTGTTAGGGTACGGGTTAGTGTTAGCGTACGGGTTAGGATTAGGGGACGGGTGAGGGTAAGGTTTAGGGTTAGGGTTAGGGGACGGGGACGGGAACGGTTTAGGGTACAGGTTAGGGTACGTCAACGATTTAGGGTGAGCGTACGTGTTATGGTCCGGGTTAGTGTTAGGGTACGGGTTAGGATTAGGGGACGGGTGAGGTTAAGGCTTCGGGTAAGGGTTAGGGTTAGGGTTAGGGTTAGGGTTAGGGTTAGGGGATGGGGACGGGTGAGGGTACAGGTTAGGGTACGACAACGGTTTAGGTGAGCGTACGTGTTAGGGTACGGGTTAGTGTTAGCGTACGGGTTAGGAATAGGGGACGGGTGAGGGTAAGGCTTCGGGTAAGAGTTAGGGTTAGGGTTAGGGTTAGGGTTCAGGGACGGGGACGTTTTAGGGTACAGGTTAGCGTACGACAACGGTTTAGGGTGAGCGTACGTGTTAGGGTACGGGTTAGTGTTAGCGTACGGGTTAGGATTAGGGGACGGGTGAGGGTAAGGCTTCGGGTAAGGGTTAGGGTTAGGGTTAGGGTTAGGGTTAGGGTTAGGGGACGGGGACGGTTTAGGGTACAGGTTAGGGTACGACAACGGTTTAGGGTGAGCGTACGTGTTAGGGTACGGGTTAGTGTTAGCGTACGGGTTAGGATTAGGGGACGGGAGAGTGTAAGGCTTCGGGTAAGGGTTAGGGTTAGGGTTAGGGTTAGGGTTAGGGTTAGAGGACGGGGACGGTTTAGGGTGCAGCTTAGGGTACGACAACGGTTTATGGTGAGCGTACGTGTTAGGGTACTGGTTAGTGTTAGCGTACGGGTTAGGATTAGGGGACGGGTGAGGGTAAGGCTTCGGGTAAGTGTTAGGGTTAGGGTTAGGGTTAGGGTTAGGGTTTGGGGACGGGGACGGTTTAGGGTACAGGTTAGGTTACGACAACGGTTTAGGGTGAGCGTACGTGTTAGGGTTCGGGTTAGTGTTAGCGTACGGGTTAGGATTAGGGGACGGGTGAGGGTACGGCTTCGGGTAAGGGTTAGGGTTAGGGTTGGGTTAGGGTTAGGGTTAGGGGACGGGCATGGTTTAGGGTTCAGGTTAGGGTACGACAACGGTTTAGGGTGAGCGTACGTGTTAGGGTACGGGTTAGTGTTAGCGTACGGGTTAGGATTAGGGGACGGGTGAGGGTAAGGTTTAGGGTTAGGGTTAGGGGACGGGGACGGGAACGGTTTAGGGTACAGGTTAGGGTACGTCAACGATTTAGGGTGAGCGTACGTGTTATGGTCCGGGTTAGTGTTAGGGTACGGGTTAGGATTAGGGGACGGGTGAGGTTAAGGCTTCGGGTAAGGGTTAGGGTTAGGGTTAGGGTTAGGGTTAGGGGATGGGGACGGGTTAGGGTACAGGTTAGGGTACGACAACGGTTTAGGGGAGCGTACGTGTTAGGGTACGGGTTAGTGTTAGCGTACGGGTTAGGATTAGGGGACGGGTGAGGGTAAGGCTTCGGGTAAGGGTTAGGGTTAGGGTTAGGGTTAGGATTAGGGTTAGGGGACGGGGACGGTTTAGGGTACAGGTTAGGGTACGACAACGGTTTAGGGTGAGCGTACGTGTTAGGGTACGGGTTAGTGTTAGCGTACGGGTTAGGATTAGGGGACGGGTGAGGGTAAGGCTTCGGGTAAGGTTTAGGGTTAGGTTTAGTGTTAGGGGACGGGGACTGGGACGGTTTAGGGTACAGGTTAGGGTACGTCAACGGTTTAGGGTGAGCGTACGTGTTAGGGTACGGGTTAGTGTTAGCGTACGGGTTAGGATTAGGGGACGGGTGAGGGTAAGGCTTCGGGTAAGGGTTAGGGTTAGGGTTAGGGTTAGGGTTAGGGGACGGGGACGGGCACGGTTAGGGTACAGGTTAGGGTACGACAACAGTTTAGGCTGAGCGTACGTTTTACGGTACGGGTTAGTGTTAGCGTACGGGTTAGGATTATGGGAAGGGTGAGGGTAAGGCTTCGGGTAAGGTTTAGGGTTAGGGTTAGGGTTAGGGGACGGGGACGGGGACGGGGGCGGTTTAGGGTACAGGTTAGGGTACGACAACGGTTTAGGGTGAGCGTACGTGTTAGGGTACGGGTTAGTGTTAGCGTACGGGTTAGGAATAGGGGACGGGTGAGGGTAAGGCTTCGGGTAAGAGTTAGGGTTAGGGTTAGGGTTAGGGTTCAGGGACGGGGACGTTTTAGGGTACAGGTTAGCGTACGACAACGGTTTAGGGTGAGCGTACGTGTTAGGGTACGGGTTAGTGTTAGCGTACGGGTTAGGATTAGGGGACGGGTGAGTGTAAGGCTTCCGGTAAGGGTTAGGGTTAGGGTTAGGGTTAGGGTTAGGGGACGGGGACGGTTTAGGGTACAGGTTAGGGTACGACAACGGTTTAGGGTGAGCATACGTGTTAGGGTACGGTTTAGTGTTAGCGTACAGGTTAGGATTAGGGGACGGGTGAGGGTAAGGCTTCGGGTAAGGGTTAGGGTTAGGGTTAGGGTTAGGGTTAGGGTTAGGGGATGGGGACGGGTTAGGGTACAGGTTAGGGTACGACAACGGTTTAGGGGAGCGTACGTGTTAGGGTACGGGTTAGTGTTAGCGTACGGGTTAGGATTAGGGGACGGGTGAGGGTAAGGCTTCGGGTAAGGGTTAGGGTTAGGGTTAGGGTTAGGGTTAGGGGACGGGGACGGTTTACGGTACAGGTTAGGGTACGACAACGGTTTAGGGTGAGCGTACGTGTTAGGTTACGGGTTAGTGTTAGCGTACGGGTTAGGATTAGGGGACGGGTGAGGGTAAGGCTTCGGGTAAGGGTTAGGGTTAGGGTTAGTGTTAGGGGACGGGGACGGCGACGGTTTAGGGTACAGGTTAGGGTACGTCAACGGTTTAGGGTGAGCGTACGTGTTAGGGTACGGGTTAGTGTTAGCGTACGGGTTAGGATTAGGGGACGGGTGAGGGTAAGGCTTCGGGTAAGGGTTAGGGTTAGGGTTAGGGTTAGGGTTAGGGTTAGGGGACGGGGACGGTTTAGGGTACAGGTTAGGGTACGACAACAGTTTAGGCTGAGCGTACGTTTTACGGTACGGTTTAGTGTTAGCGTACGGGTTAGGATTATGGGAAGTGTGAGGGTAAGGCTTCGGGTAAGGTTTAGGGTTAAGGTTAGGGTTAGGGTTAGGGGACGGGGACGGGGACGGTTTAGGGTACAGGTTAGGGTACGACAACGGTTTAGGGTGAGCGTACGTGTTAGGGTACGTGTTAGTGTAAGCGTACGGTTTAGGATTAGGGGACGGGTGAGGGTAAGGCTTCGGGAAAGGGTTAGGGTTAGGGTTAGGGTTAGGGTTAGGGTTAGAGGACGGGGACGGTTTAGGGTACAGGTTAGGGTACGACAAAGGTTTAGGGTGAGCGTACGTGTTAGGGTATGGGTTAGTGTTAGCGTACGGGATAGGATTAGGGGACGGGTGAGGGTAAGGCTTCCGGTAAGGGTTAGGGTTAGGGTTAGGTTTAGGGTTAGGGGACGGGCACGGGAACGGTTTAGGGTACAGGTTAGGGTACGACAACGGTTTAGGGTGAGCGTACGTGTTATGGTACGAGTTAGTGTTAGCGTACGGGTTAGGATTAGGGGACGGGTGAGGGTAAGGCTTTGGGTAAGGGTTAGGGTTAGGGTTAGGGTTAGGGTTAGGGGACGGGGACGGTTTAGGGTACAGGTTAGGGTACGACAACGGTTTAGGGTGAGCGTACGTGTTAGGGTATGGGTTAGTGTTAGCGTACGGGTTAGGATTAGGGGACGGGTGAGGGTAAGGCTTCGGGTAAGGGTTAGGGTTAGTGTTAGGGTTAGTGTTAGGGTTAGGGAATGGGGACAGGGACAGTTTAGGGCACAGGTTAGGGTACGACAACGGTTTAGGGTGAGCGTACGTGTTAGGGTACGGGTTAGTGTTAGCGTACGGGTTAGGATTATGGGACGGGTTAGGGTAAGGCTTCGGGTAAGGGTTAGGGTCAGGGTTAGGTTGAGGGGATGGGGACGGTTTAGTGTACAGGTTAGTGTACGACAACGGTTTAGGGTGGGCATACGTGTTAGGGTACAGGTTAGTGTTAGGGTACGGGTTAGGATTAGGCGACGGTTTAGGGTAAGGCTTCAGATAAGATTTAGTGTTAGGTTTAGTGTTAGGGTTAGGGTTTGGGGAAGGGGACGTTTTAGGGTACAGGTTAGGTTACGACAACAGTTTAAGGAGAGCGTACGTGTCAGGGTACGTGTTAGTGTTAGCGTCCGGGTTAGGATTAAGGGACGGGTTAGTGTAAGGCTTCGGGTAAGGGTTAGTGTTAGGTTTAAGGTTAGGGTTAGGGTTAGGGGATGGGGACTGTTTAGGGTACAGTTTAGTGTAAGACAACAGTTTAGGGGGAGCATACGTGTTAGGGTACAGGTTAGTGTGAGCGTACGGGTTAGGATTAGCGGACGGGTTAGGGTAAGTCTTCGGGTAAGGGTTAGGGTTAGGGTTAGTGTTAGGTTTAGGGTTAGGTGACGGCGACGGTTTAAGGTACAGGTTAGCATACGACAACGGTTTAGGGAGAGCGTACGTTTTAGGAGACGGGTTAGTGTTAGCGTACGGGTTAGGATTAGGGAACGGGTTAGGGTAAGGCTTCGGGTAAGTGTTAGGGTTAGGGTTAGGGTTAGGGGATGCGGACGGTGACGGAGACGGGGACGGTTTAGGGTACAGGTTAGGGTACGACAATGGTTTAGGGTGAGCGTACGTGTAAGGGTACGGGTTAGTGTTAGCATACGGTTTAGGATTAGGGGACGTTTTAGGGTAAGGTTTCGGGTAAGGGTTAGGGTTAGGGTTAGGCTTAGGGTTAGGGGACGGGGACGGGGAGAGTTTAGGGTACAGGTTAGTGTACGACAATGGTTTAGGGTGAGCTTATGTGTTAGGGTACGTGTTAGTGTTAGCGTACGGTTTAGGATTAGGGGACGTTTTAGGGTAAGGCTTCGGGTAAGGGTTAGTGTTAGGTTTAAGGTTAGGGTTAGGTTTAGGGGAAAGGGACAGTTTAGGGCACAGGTTAGTGTACGACAATGGTTTAGGTGAGCGTACGTGTTAGGGAACGTGTTAGTGTTAGCATACGGGTTAGGATTACGGGACGGGTTATGGTAAGGCTTCGGGTAAGGATTAGGGTTTGGGTTAGGTTTAGGGTTAGAGATAGGGGACGGGGACAGTTTAGGGTACAGGTTAGTGTAGGACAACGGTTTAGGGTTAGCGTACGTGTTAGGGGACAGGTTAGTGTTAGCATACGGGTTAGGATTAAGGGACGTGGTAGGGTAAGGCTTCAGGTAATTGCTAGTGTTAGGGTTAGGTTTAGGGTTAGGGTTAGGGGACGGGGACGGTTTAGCGTACAGCTTAGGGTACGACAATGGTTTAGGTTGAGCGTACATGTTAGGGTACGTGTTAGTGTTAGCGTATGTGTTAGGATTAGGGGACAGGTTAGGGTAAGGCTTCGGGTAAGGCTTAGGGTTAGGGTTAGGGTTAAGGTTAGGGTACGGAGACGGTTTATGGTACACGGTAGGGTATGACAACGGTTCAGCGTGGGCGTACGTGTTAGGGTTCTGGTTAGTGTTAGCGTACGAGTTAGGATTAGGGGACGGGTTAGGTTAAGGCTTCGGGTAAGGGTTAGGTTTAGGTTTAGTGTTAGGGGACGGGGACGGTGACGGTTTAGGGTACAGGTTAGGGTATGACAACGTTTTAGGGTGAGTGTACGTGTTAGTGTACGGGTTAGTGTTAGCGTACGATTTAGGATTAGTGGACGGGTTACGGTAAGGCTTCGGGTAAGGTTTAGGTTTAGGGTTAGGGTTAGGGGTACGGTTAGGGAAGGGTTAGTGTTAGGGTTAGGGTTAGGGTTAGGGGACGGGGACGGTTTAGGGTACAGGTTAGGGTACGACAACGGTTTAGGGTGAGCGTACGTGTTAGGGTACGGGTTAGTGTTAGCGTACGGGTTAGAATTAGGGGATGGGTGAGGGTAAGGCTTCGGGTAAGGGTTAGGGTTACGGTTAGGGTTAGGGTTAGGAGACGGGGACGGGGACGGTTTAGGGTACAGGTTAGGTTACTATAAGTGTTTAGGGTGAGCATACGTGTTAGGGTGCGGGTTAGTGTTAGCGTACGGGTTAGGATTAGGGGACGGGTAAGGGTAAGGCTTCGGGTAAGGTTAGGGTTAGGGTTAGGGGACGGGGACGGGGACGGGGACGGTTTAGGGTACAGGTTAGTGTACGACAACTGTTTAGGTTCAGCATACGTGTTAGGGTACAACTTAGTGTTAGCGTACGGGTTAGGATTATGGGACAGGTTAGGGTAAGGCTTCGGGTAAGGGTTAGGGTTATGGTTAGGGTTAGGGTTAGGGTTAGGGAACGGGGATGGTTTAGGGTACAGGTTAGGGTACGACAACGGTTTAGGGTGAGCGTACGTGTTAGTGTACAGGTTAGTGTTAGCGTACGGTTTAGTATCAGGGAATGGGTTAGTGTAAGGCTTCGGGTAAGGGTTAGGGTTAGGGTTAGGGTAAGGGTTAGGAGTCGGGGATGGGGACGGTTTAGGGTACAGGTTAGTGTACGACAATGGATTGGGTTGAGCGTATGTGTTAGGGCAAAGGTTAGTGTTAGCATACAGGTTAGGATTAGGGGACGGGTTAAGGTAAGGCTTCGGGTAAGAGTTCGGGTTAGGGTTAGGGTTAGGGTTAGGGGATGGGGACGCTTTAGGGTACAGTTTAGGATAGAACAATGATTAAGGGTGAACGTACGTGTTAGGGTACGGGTTAGTGTTAGCGTACAGTTCAGGATTAGGGGACGTGTTAGGGTAAGGCTTCGGGTAAGGGTTAGGGTTAGGTATGGGTTAGGGTTAAGGGAAGGGGACGGGGACGGTTTAGGGTACAGGTTAGAGTACGACAACGGTTTAGGGTGAGCGTACGTGTTAGGGTACGGGTTAGTGTTAGCGTACGGGTTAGGATTAGGGGACGGGTTAGGGTAAGGCTTCGGGAAAGTGTTAGGGTTAGCGTTAGGGGACAGGGACAGTTTAGGGTACAGGTTAAGGTACGACAACGGTTTAGGGTGAGCAAACGTGTTAGGGTATGGGTTAGTGTTGGTGTACGGGTTAGGATTAGGGGACCAGTTAGGGTAAGGCTTCGGGTAAGGGTTAGGGGTAGGGTTTGGGTTAGTGTTAGGGATAGGGGACGGGGACGGTATAGCATACAGCTTAGGGTACGACAACGATTTAAGTTGAGCGTACGTGATAGGTTACGTGTTAGTGTTAGCGTACGGGTTAGGATTAGGGGACGGTTTAGGGTAAGGCTTCGGGTAAGGGTTAGGGTTATGGTTATGGTTAGGGTTAGCGTTAGGGGACGGGGATGGTTTAGGGTACAGGTTAGCGTACGAAAACGGTTTAGGGTGAGCGTACGTGTTAGGGTACGGGTTAGTGTTAGCGTACGGTTTAGGATTAGGGAACGGGTTAGGGTAAGGATTCGGGTAAGTGTTAAGGTTAGGGTTAGGGTTAGGGTATGGGGACGGGGATGGTTTAGGGTACAGGTTTGTGTACGACAACGGATTAGGGTAAGCGTACATGTTAGCGAACGGGTTAGTGTTAGCATACGGGTTAAGATTAGGGGACAGGTTAGGGTAAGGATTCGGGTAAGGGTTGGGGTTAGGGTTAGGGTTAGGGTTAGGGTTAGGGGATGGGGACGGTTTAGTGTACAGGTTAGGGTACGAAAATGGTTTAGGGTGAACGTACGTGTTAGGGTAAGGGTTAGTGTTAGCGTACGGGTCAGGATTAGGGGACTTGTTAGTGTAAGGCTTCGGGTAAGGGATAGGGTTAGGAATGGGTTAGGGTTAGGGTTAGGGGACGGGGACGGTTTAGGCTACAGGTTAGGGTACGACAAAGGTTTAGGGTGAGCGTACGTGTTAGGGTACGGGTTAGTGTTAGCGTACGGGTGAGGATTAGGGGACGGGTGAGTGTAAGGCTTCGAGTAAGGGTTAGGGTTAGAGTTAGGTTTAGGGTTAGGGTTAGGGGACGGGGACGGTTTAGGGTACAGGTTAGGGTACGACAACGGTTTAGGGTGAGCGTACGTGTTAGGGTATGGGTTAGTGTTAGCGTACGGGTTAGGATTAGGGGACGGGTGAGGGTAAGGCTTCGGGAAAGGGTTAGAGTTAGGGTTAGGGTTAGGGTTAGGGGACGGGCACGGGGACGGTTTAGGGTACAGGTTAGGATACGACAACGATTTAGGGTGAGGGTAAGTGTTAGGGTACGGGTTAGTGTTAGCGAACGGGTTAGGATTAGGGGACGGGTGAGGGTAAGGCTTCGGGTAAGGGTTAGGGTTAGGATTAGGGTTAGGGGACGGGGACGGGGACGGGGACGGTTTAGGGTATAGGTTAGGGTACGACAACGGTTTAGGGTGAGCGTACATGTTAGGGTACGGGTTAGTGTTAGCGTACGGGTTAGGATTAGGGGACGGGTGAGGGTAAGGCTTCGGGTAAGGGTTAGGGTTAGGGTTAGGGTTAGGGGACAGGGACGGTTTAGGGTACAGCTTAGGGTACGACAACGGTTTAGGGTGAGCGTACGTGTTAGGGTACGGGTTAGTGTTAGCATACGGGTTAGGATTAGGGGACGTGTGAGGGTAAGGCTTCGGGTAAGTGTTAGGGTTAGGGTTAGGGTTAGGGTTAGGGTTAGGGGACGGGGACGGTTTAGGTTACAGGTTAGGGTACGACAACGGTTTAGGGTGAGCGTACGTGTTAGGGTACGGGTTAGTGTTAGCGTACGGGTTAGGATTAGGGGACGGGTGAGTGTAAGGCTTCGGGTAAGGGTTAGGGTTAGGGTTGGGTTAGGGTTAGGGTTAGGGGACGGGCATGGTTTAGGGTTCAGGTTAGGGTACGACAACGGTTTAGGGTGAGCGTACGTGTTAGGGTACGGGTTAGTGTTAGCGTACGGGTTAGGATTAGGGGACGGGTGAGGGTAAGGTTTAGGGTTAGGGTTAGGGGACGGGGACGGGAATGGTTTAGGGTACAGGTTAGGGTACGTCAACGATTTAGGGTGAGCGTACGTGTTATGGTCCGGGTTAGTGTTAGGGTACGGGTTAGGATTAGGGGACGGGTGAGGTTAAGGCTTCGGGTAAGGGTTAGGGTTAGGGTTAGGGTTAGGGTTAGGGTTAGGGGATGGGGACGGGTTAGGGTACAGGTTAGGGTATGACAACGGTTTAGGGGAGCGTACGTGTTAGGGTACGGGTTAGTGTTAGCGTACGGGTTAGGATTAGGGGACGGGTGAGGGTAAGGCTTCGGGTAAGGGTTAGGGTTAGGGTTAGGGTTAGGGTTAGGGTTAGGGGACGGGGACGGTTTAGGGTACAGGTTAGGGTACGACAACGGTTTAGGGTGAGCGTACGTGTTAGGGTATGGGTTAGTGTTAGCGTACGGGTTAGGATTAGGGGACGGGTGAGGGTAAGGCTTCGGGTAAGGGTTAGGGTTAGGTTTAGTGTTAGGGGACGGGGACTGGGACGGTTTAGGGTACAGGTTAGGGTACGTCAACGGTTTAGGGTGAGCGTACGTGTTAGGGTACGGGTTAGTGTTAGCGTACGGGTTAGGATTAGGGGACGGGTGAGGGTAAGGCTTCGGGTAAGGGTTAGGGTTAGTGTTAGGGTTAGTGTTAGGGTTAGGGAATGGGGACAGGGACAGTTTAGGGCACAGGTTAGGGTACGACAACGGTTTAGGGTGAGCGTACGTGTTAGGGTACGGGTTAGTGTTAGCGTACGGGTTAGGATTATGGGACGGGTTAGGGTAAGGCTTCGGGTAAGGGTTAGGGTCAGGGTTAGGTTGAGGGGATGGGGACGGTTTAGTGTACAGGTTAGTGTACGACAACGGTTTAGGGTGGGCATACGTGTTAGGGTACAGGTTAGTGTTAGGGTACGGGTTAGGATTAGGCGACGGTTTAGGGTAAGGCTTCAGGTAAGATTTAGTGTTAGGTTTAGTGTTAGGGTTAGGGTTTGGGGAAGGGGACGTTTTAGGGTACAGGTTAGGTTACGACAACAGTTTAAGGAGAGCGTACGTGTCAGGGTACGTGTTAGTGTTAGCGTCCGGGTTAGGATTAAGGGACGGGTTAGTGTAAGGCTTCGGGTAAGGGTTAGTGTTAGGTTTAAGGTTAGGGTTAGGGTTAGGGGATGGGGACTGTTTAGGGTACAGTTTAGTGTAAGACAACAGTTTAGGGGGAGCATACGTGTTAGGGTACAGGTTAGTGTGAGCGTACGGGTTAGGATTAGCGGACGGGTTAGGGTAAGTCTTCGGGTAAGGGTTAGGGTTAGGGTTAGTGTTAGGTTTAGGGTTAGGTGACGGCGACGGTTTAAGGTACAGGTTAGCATACGACAACGGTTTAGGGAGAGCGTACGTTTTAGGAGACGGGTTAGTGTTAGCGTACGGGTTAGGATTAGGGAACGGGTTAGGGTAAGGCTTCGGGTAAGTGTTAGGGTTAGGGTTAGGGTTAGGGGATGCGGACGGTGACGGAGACGGGGACGGTTTAGGGTACAGGTTAGGGTACGACAATGGTTTAGGGTGAGCGTACGTGTAAGGGTACGGGTTAGTGTTAGCATACGGTTTAGGATTAGGGGACGTTTTAGGGTAAGGTTTCGGGTAAGGGTTAGGGTTAGGGTTAGGCTTAGGGTTAGGGGACGGGGACGGGGAGAGTTTAGGGTACAGGTTAGTGTACGACAATGGTTTAGGGTGAGCTTATGTGTTAGGGTACGTGTTAGTGTTAGCGTACGGTTTAGGATTAGGGGACGTTTTAGGGTAAGGCTTCGGGTAAGGGTTAGTGTTAGGTTTAAGGTTAGGGTTAGGTTTAGGGGAAAGGGACAGTTTAGGGCACAGGTTAGTGTACGACAATGGTTTAGGTGAGCGTACGTGTTAGGGAACGTGTTAGTGTTAGCATACGGGTTAGGATTACGGGACGGGTTATGGTAAGGCTTCGGGTAAGGATTAGGGTTTGGGTTAGGTTTAGGGTTAGAGATAGGGGACGGGGACAGTTTAGGGTACAGGTTAGTGTAGGACAACGGTTTAGGGTTAGCGTACGTGTTAGGGGACAGGTTAGTGTTAGCATACGGGTTAGGATTAAGGGACGTGGTAGGGTAAGGCTTCAGGTAATTGCTAGTGTTAGGGTTAGGTTTAGGGTTAGGGTTAGGGGACGGGGACGGTTTAGCGTACAGCTTAGGGTACGACAATGGTTTAGGTTGAGCGTACATGTTAGGGTACGTGTTAGTGTTAGCGTATGTGTTAGGATTAGGGGACAGGTTAGGGTAAGGCTTCGGGTAAGGCTTAGGGTTAGGGTTAGGGTTAAGGTTAGGGTACGGAGACGGTTTATGGTACACGGTAGGGTATGACAACGGTTCAGCGTGGGCGTACGTGTTAGGGTTCTGGTTAGTGTTAGCGTACGAGTTAGGATTAGGGGACGGGTTAGGTTAAGGCTTCGGGTAAGGGTTAGGTTTAGGTTTAGTGTTAGGGGACGGGGACGGTGACGGTTTAGGGTACAGGTTAGGGTATGACAACGTTTTAGGGTGAGTGTACGTGTTAGTGTACGGGTTAGTGTTAGCGTACGATTTAGGATTAGTGGACGGGTTACGGTAAGGCTTCGGGTAAGGTTTAGGTTTAGGGTTAGGGTTAGGGGTACGGTTAGGGAAGGGTTAGTGTTAGGGTTAGGGTTAGGGTTAGGGGACGGGGACGGTTTAGGGTACAGGTTAGGGTACGACAACGGTTTAGGGTGAGCGTACGTGTTAGGGTACGGGTTAGTGTTAGCGTACGGGTTAGAATTAGGGGATGGGTGAGGGTAAGGCTTCGGGTAAGGGTTAGGGTTACGGTTAGGGTTAGGGTTAGGAGACGGGGACGGGGACGGTTTAGGGTACAGGTTAGGTTACTATAAGTGTTTAGGGTGAGCATACGTGTTAGGGTGCGGGTTAGTGTTAGCGTACGGGTTAGGATTAGGGGACGGGTAAGGGTAAGGCTTCGGGTAAGGTTAGGGTTAGGGTTAGGGGACGGGGACGGGGACGGGGACGGTTTAGGGTACAGGTTAGTGTACGACAACTGTTTAGGTTCAGCATACGTGTTAGGGTACAACTTAGTGTTAGCGTACGGGTTAGGATTATGGGACAGGTTAGGGTAAGGCTTCGGGTAAGGGTTAGGGTTATGGTTAGGGTTAGGGTTAGGGTTAGGGAACGGGGATGGTTTAGGGTACAGGTTAGGGTACGACAACGGTTTAGGGTGAGCGTACGTGTTAGTGTACAGGTTAGTGTTAGCGTACGGTTTAGTATCAGGGAATGGGTTAGTGTAAGGCTTCGGGTAAGGGTTAGGGTTAGGGTTAGGGTAAGGGTTAGGAGTCGGGGATGGGGACGGTTTAGGGTACAGGTTAGTGTACGACAATGGATTGGGTTGAGCGTATGTGTTAGGGCAAAGGTTAGTGTTAGCATACAGGTTAGGATTAGGGGACGGGTTAGGGTAAGGCTTCGGGTAAGAGTTCGGGTTAGGGTTAGGGTTAGGGTTAGGGGATGGGGACGCTTTAGGGTACAGTTTAGGATAGAACAATGATTAAGGGTGAACGTACGTGTTAGGGTACGGGTTAGTGTTAGCGTACAGTTCAGGATTAGGGGACGTGTTAGGGTAAGGCTTCGGGTAAGGGTTAGGGTTAGGTATGGGTTAGGGTTAAGGGAAGGGGACGGGGACGGTTTAGGGTACAGGTTAGAGTACGACAACGGTTTAGGGTGAGCGTACGTGTTAGGGTACGGGTTAGTGTTAGCGTACGGGTTAGGATTAGGGGACGGGTTAGGGTAAGGCTTCGGGAAAGTGTTAGGGTTAGCGTTAGGGGACAGGGACAGTTTAGGGTACAGGTTAAGGTACGACAACGGTTTAGGGTGAGCAAACGTGTTAGGGTATGGGTTAGTGTTGGTGTACGGGTTAGGATTAGGGGACCGGTTAGGGTAAGGCTTCGGGTAAGGGTTAGGGGTAGGGTTTGGGTTAGGGTTAGGGATAGGGGACGGGGACGGTATAGCATACAGCTTAGGGTACGACAACGATTTAAGTTGAGCGTACGTGATAGGTTACGTGTTAGTGTTAGCGTACGGGTTAGGATTAGGGGACGGTTTAGGGTAAGGCTTCGGGTAAGGGTTAGGGTTATGGTTATGGTTAGGGTTAGCGTTAGGGGACGGGGATGGTTTAGGGTACAGGTTAGCGTACGAAAACGGTTTAGGGTGAGCGTACGTGTTAGGGTACGGGTTAGTGTTAGCGTACGGTTTAGGATTAGGGAACGGGTTAGGGTAAGGATTCGGGTAAGTGTTAAGGTTAGGGTTAGGGTTAGGGTATGGGGACGGGGATGGTTTAGGGTACAGGTTTGTGTACGACAACGGATTAGGGTAAGCGTACATGTTAGCGAACGGGTTAGTGTTAGCATACGGGTTAAGATTAGGGGACAGGTTAGGGTAAGGATTCGGGTAAGGGTTGGGGTTAGGGTTAGGGTTAGGGTTAGGGTTAGGGGATGGGGACGGTTTAGTGTACAGGTTAGGGTACGAAAATGGTTTAGGGTGAACGTACGTGTTAGGGTAAGGGTTAGTGTTAGCGTACGGGTCAGGATTAGGGGACTTGTTAGTGTAAGGCTTCGGGTAAGGGATAGGGTTAGGAATGGGTTAGGGTTAGGGTTAGGGGACGGGGACGGTTTAGGCTACAGGTTAGGGTACGACAAAGGTTTAGGGTGAGCGTACGTGTTAGGGTACGGGTTAGTGTTAGCGTACGGGTGAGGATTAGGGGACGGGTGAGTGTAAGGCTTCGAGTAAGGGTTAGGGTTAGAGTTAGGTTTAGGGTTAGGGTTAGGGGACGGGGACGGTTTAGGGTACAGGTTAGGGTACGACAACGGTTTAGGGTGAGCGTACGTGTTAGGGTATGGGTTAGTGTTAGCGTACGGGTTAGGATTAGGGGACGGGTGAGGGTAAGGCTTCGGGAAAGGGTTAGAGTTAGGGTTAGGGTTAGGGTTAGGGGACGGGCACGGGGACGGTTTAGGGTACAGGTTAGGATACGACAACGGTTTAGGGTGAGGGTAAGTGTTAGGGTACGGGTTAGTGTTAGCGAACGGGTTAGGATTAGGGGACGGGTGAGGGTAAGGCTTCGGGTAAGGGTTAGGGTTAGGATTAGGGTTAGGGGACGGGGACGGGGACGGGGACGGTTTAGGGTATAGGTTAGGGTACGACAACGGTTTAGGGTGAGCGTACATGTTAGGGTACGGGTTAGTGTTAGCGTACGGGTTAGGATTAGGGGACGGGTGAGGGTAAGGCTTCGGGTAAGGGTTAGGGTTAGGGTTAGGGTTAGGGGACAGGGACGGTTTAGGGTACAGCTTAGGGTACGACAACGGTTTAGGGTGAGCGTACGTGTTAGGGTACGGGTTAGTGTTAGCATACGGGTTAGGATTAGGGGACGTGTGAGGGTAAGGCTTCGGGTAAGTGTTAGGGTTAGGGTTAGGGTTAGGGTTAGGGTTAGGGGACGGGGACGGTTTAGGTTACAGGTTAGGGTACGACAACGGTTTAGGGTGAGCGTACGTGTTAGGGTACGGGTTAGTGTTAGCGTACGGGTTAGGATTAGGGGACGGGTGAGTGTAAGGCTTCGGGTAAGGGTTAGGGTTAGGGTTGGGTTAGGGTTAGGGTTAGGGGACGGGCATGGTTTAGGGTTCAGGTTAGGGTACGACAACGGTTTAGGGTGAGCGTACGTGTTAGGGTACGGGTTAGTGTTAGCGTACGGGTTAGGATTAGGGGACGGGTGAGGGTAAGGTTTAGGGTTAGGGTTAGGGGACGGGGACGGGAATGGTTTAGGGTACAGGTTAGGGTACGTCAACGATTTAGGGTGAGCGTACGTGTTATGGTCCGGGTTAGTGTTAGGGTACGGGTTAGGATTAGGGGACGGGTGAGGTTAAGGCTTCGGGTAAGGGTTAGGGTTAGGGTTAGGGTTAGGGTTAGGGTTAGGGGATGGGGACGGGTTAGGGTACAGGTTAGGGTATGACAACGGTTTAGGGGAGCGTACGTGTTAGGGTACGGGTTAGTGTTAGCGTACGGGTTAGGATTAGGGGACGGGTGAGGGTAAGGCTTCGGGTAAGGGTTAGGGTTAGGGTTAGGGTTAGGGTTAGGGTTAGGGGACGGGGACGGTTTAGGGTACAGGTTAGGGTACGACAACGGTTTAGGGTGAGCGTACGTGTTAGGGTATGGGTTAGTGTTAGCGTACGGGTTAGGATTAGGGGACGGGTGAGGGTAAGGCTTCGGGTAAGGGTTAGGGTTAGGTTTAGTGTTAGGGGACGGGGACTGGGACGGTTTAGGGTACAGGTTAGGGTACGTCAACGGTTTAGGGTGAGCGTACGTGTTAGGGTACGGGTTAGTGTTAGCGTACGGGTTAGGATTAGGGGACGGGTGAGGGTAAGGCTTCGGGTAAGGGTTAGGGTTAGGGTTAGGGTTAGGGGACGGGGACGGGCACGGTTAGGGTACAGGTTAGGGTACGACAACAGTTTAGGCTGAGCGTACGTTTTACGGTACGGGTTAGTGTTAGCGTACGGGTTAGGATTATGGGAAGGGTGAGGGTAAGGCTTCGGGTAAGGTTTAGGGTTAGGGTTAGGGTTAGGGGACGGGGACGGGGACGGGGGCGGTTTAGGGTACAGGTTAGGGTACGACAACGGTTTAGGGTGAGCGTACGTGTTAGGGTACGGGTTAGTGTTAGCGTACGGGTTAGGAATAGGGGACGGGTGAGGGTAAGGCTTCGGGTAAGAGTTAGGGTTAGGGTTAGGGTTAGGGTTCAGGGACGGGGACGTTTTAGGGTACAGGTTAGCGTACGACAACGGTTTAGGGTGAGCGTACGTGTTAGGGTACGGGTTAGTGTTAGCGTACGGGTTAGGATTAGGGGACGGGTGAGTGTAAGGCTTCCGGTAAGGGTTAGGGTTAGGGTTAGGGTTAGGGTTAGGGGACGGGGACGGTTTAGGGTACAGGTTAGGGTACGACAACGGTTTAGGGTGAGCATACGTGTTAGGGTACGGTTTAGTGTTAGCGTACAGGTTAGGATTAGGGGACGGGTGAGGGTAAGGCTTCGGGTAAGGGTTAGGGTTAGGGTTAGGGTTAGGGTTAGGGTTAGGGGATGGGGACGGGTTAGGGTACAGGTTAGGGTACGACAACGGTTTAGGGGAGCGTACGTGTTAGGGTACGTGTTAGTGTTAGCGTACGGGTTAGGATTAGGGGACGGGTGAGGGTAAGGCTTCGGGTAAGGGTTAGGGTTAGGGTTAGGGTTAGGGTTAGGGGACGGGGACGGTTTACGGTACAGGTTAGGGTACGACAACGGTTTAGGGTGAGCGTACGTGTTAGGTTACGGGTTAGTGTTAGCGTACGGGTTAGGATTAGGGGACGGGTGAGGGTAAGGCTTCGGGTAAGGGTTAGGGTTAGGGTTAGTGTTAGGGGACGGGGACGGCGACGGTTTAGGGTACAGGTTAGGGTACGTCAACGGTTTAGGGTGAGCGTACGTGTTAGGGTACGGGTTAGTGTTAGCGTACGGGTTAGGATTAGGGGACGGGTGAGGGTAAGGCTTCGGGTAAGGGTTAGGGTTAGGGTTAGGGTTAGGGTTAGGGTTAGGGGACGGGGACGGTTTAGGGTACAGGTTAGGGTACGAGAACAGTTTAGGCTGAGCGTACGTTTTACGGTACGGTTTAGTGTTAGCGTACGGGTTAGGATTATGGGAAGTGTGAGGGTAAGGCTTCGGGTAAGGTTTAGGGTTAAGGTTAGGGTTAGGGTTAGGGGACGGGGACGGGGACGGTTTAGGGTACAGGTTAGGGTACGACAACGGTTTAGGGTGAGCGTACGTGTTAGGGTACGTGTTAGTGTAAGCGTACGGTTTAGGATTAGGGGACGGGTGAGGGTAAGGCTTCGGGAAAGGGTTAGGGTTAGGGTTAGGGTTAGGGTTAGGGTTAGAGGACGGGGACGGTTTAGGGTACAGGTTAGGGTACGACAAAGGTTTAGGGTGAGCGTACGTGTTAGGGTATGGGTTAGTGTTAGCGTATGGGATAGGATTAGGGGACGGGTGAGGGTAAGGCTTCCGGTAAGGGTTAGGGTTAGGGTTAGGTTTAGGGTTAGGGGACGGGCACGGGAACGGTTTAGGGTACAGGTTAGGGTACGACAACGGTTTAGGGTGAGCGTACGTGTTATGGTACGAGTTAGTGTTAGCGTACGGGTTAGGATTAGGGGACGGGTGAGGGTAAGGCTTTGGGTAAGGGTTAGGGTTAGGGTTAGGGTTAGGGTTAGGGGACGGGGACGGTTTAGGGTACAGGTTAGGGTACGACAACGGTTTAGGGTGAGCGTACGTGTTAGGGTATGGGTTAGTGTTAGCGTACGGGTTAGGATTAGGGGACGGGTGAGGGTAAGGCTTCGGGTAAGGGTTAGGGTTAGTGTTAGGGTTAGTGTTAGGGTTAGGGAATGGGGACAGGGACAGTTTAGGGCACAGGTTAGGGTACGACAACGGTTTAGGGTGAGCGTACATGTTAGGGTACGGGTTAGTGTTAGCGTACGGGTTAGGATTATGGGACGGGTTAGGGTAAGGCTTCGGGTAAGGGTTAGGGTCATGGTTAGGTTGAGGGGATGGGGACGGTTTAGTGTACAGGTTAGTGTACGACAACGGTTTAGGGTGGGCATACGTGTTAGGGTACAGGTTAGTGTTAGGGTACGGGTTAGGATTAGGCGACGGTTTAGGGTAAGGCTTCAGGTAAGATTTAGTGTTAGGTTTAGTGTTAGGGTTAGGGTTTGGGGAAGGGGACGTTTTAGGGTACAGGTTAGGTTACGACAACAGTTTAAGGAGAGCGTACGTGTCAGGGTACGTGTTAGTGTTAGCGTCCGGGTTAGGATTAAGGGACGGGTTAGTGTAAGGCTTCGGGTAAGGGTTAGTGTTAGGTTTAAGGTTAGGGTTAGGGTTAGGGGATGGGGACTGTTTAGGGTACAGTTTAGTGTAAGACAACAGTTTAGGGGGAGCATACGTGTTAGGGTACAGGTTAGTGTGAGCGTACGGGTTAGGATTAGCGGACGGGTTAGGGTAAGTCTTCGGGTAAGGGTTAGGGTTAGGGTTAGTGTTAGGTTTAGGGTTAGGTGACGGCGACGGTTTAAGGTACAGGTTAGCATACGACAACGGTTTAGGGAGAGCGTACGTTTTAGGAGACGGGTTAGTGTTAGCGTACGGGTTAGGATTAGGGAACGGGTTAGGGTAAGGCTTCGGGTAAGTGTTAGGGTTAGGGTTAGGGTTAGGGGATGCGGACGGGGACGGAGACGGGGACGGTTTAGGGTACAGGTTAGGGTACGACAATGGTTTAGGGTGAGCGTACGTGTAAGGGTACGGGTTAGTGTTAGCATACGGTTTAGGATTAGGGGACGTTTTAGGGTAAGGTTTCGGGTAAGGGTTAGGGTTAGGGTTAGGCTTAGGGTTAGGGGACGGGGACGGGGAGAGTTTAGGGTACAGGTTAGTGTACGACAATGGTTTAGGGTGAGCTTATGTGTTAGGGTACGTGTTAGTGTTAGCGTACGGTTTAGGATTAGGGGACGTTTTAGGGTAAGGCTTCGGGTAAGGGTTAGTGTTAGGTTTAAGGTTAGGGTTAGGTTTAGGGGAAAGGGACAGTTTAGGGCACAGGTTAGTGTACGACAATGGTTTAGGTGAGCGTACGTGTTAGGGAACGTGTTAGTGTTAGCATACGGGTTAGGATTACGGGACGGGTTATGGTAAGGCTTCGGGTAAGGATTAGGGTTTGGGTTAGGTTTAGGGTTAGAGATAGGGGACGGGGACAGTTTAGGGTACAGGTTAGTGTAGGACAACGGTTTAGGGTTAGCGTACGTGTTAGGGGACAGGTTAGTGTTAGCATACGGGTTAGGATTAAGGGACGTGGTAGGGTAAGGCTTCAGGTAATTGCTAGTGTTAGGGTTAGGTTTAGGGTTAGGGTTAGGGGACGGGGACGGTTTAGCGTACAGCTTAGGGTACGACAATGGTTTAGGTAGAGCGTACATGTTAGGGTACGTGTTAGTGTTAGCGTATGTGTTAGGATTAGGGGACAGGTTAGGGTAAGGCTTCGGGTAAGGCTTAGGGTTAGGGTTAGGGTTAAGGTTAGGGTACGGAGACGGTTTATGGTACACGGTAGGGTATGACAACGGTTCAGCGTGGGCGTACGTGTTAGGGTTCTGGTTAGTGTTAGCGTACGAGTTAGGATTAGGGGACGGGTTAGGTTAAGGCTTCGGGTAAGGGTTAGGTTTAGGTTTAGTGTTAGGGGACGGGGACGGTGACGGTTTAGGGTACAGGTTAGGGTATGACAACGTTTTAGGGTGAGTGTACGTGTTAGTGTACGGGTTAGTGTTAGCGTACGATTTAGGATTAGTGGACGGGTTACGGTAAGGCTTCGGGTAAGGTTTAGGTTTAGGGTTAGGGTTAGGGGTACGGTTAGGGAAGGGTTAGTGTTAGGGTTAGGGTTAGGGTTAGGGGACGGGGACGGTTTAGGGTACAGGTTAGGGTACGACAACGGTTTAGGGTGAGCGTACGTGTTAGGGTACGGGTTAGTGTTAGCGTACGGGTTAGAATTAGGGGATGGGTGAGGGTAAGGCTTCGGGTAAGGGTTAGGGTTACGGTTAGGGTTAGGGTTAGGAGACGGGGACGGGGACGGTTTAGGGTACAGGTTAGGTTACTATAAGTGTTTAGGGTGAGCATACGTGTTAGGGTGCGGGTTAGTGTTAGCGTACGGGTTAGGATTAGGGGACGGGTAAGGGTAAGGCTTCGGGTAAGGTTAGGGTTAGGGTTAGGGGACGGGGACGGGGACGGGGACGGTTTAGGGTACAGGTTAGTGTACGACAACTGTTTAGGTTCAGCATACGTGTTAGGGTACAACTTAGTGTTAGCGTACGGGTTAGGATTATGGGACAGGTTAGGGTAAGGCTTCGGGTAAGGGTTAGGGTTATGGTTAGGGTTAGGGTTAGGGTTAGGGAACGGGGATGGTTTAGGGTACAGGTTAGGGTACGACAACGGTTTAGGGTGAGCGTACGTGTTAGTGTACAGGTTAGTGTTAGCGTACGGTTTAGTATCAGGGAATGGGTTAGTGTAAGGCTTCGGGTAAGGGTTAGGGTTAGGGTTAGGGTAAGGGTTAGGAGTCGGGGATGGGGACGGTTTAGGGTACAGGTTAGTGTACGACAATGGATTGGGTTGAGCGTATGTGTTAGGGCAAAGGTTAGTGTTAGCATACAGGTTAGGATTAGGGGACGGGTTAGGGTAAGGCTTCGGGTAAGAGTTCGGGTTAGGGTTAGGGTTAGGGTTAGGGGATGGGGACGCTTTAGGGTACAGTTTAGGATAGAACAATGATTAAGGGTGAACGTACGTGTTAGGGTACGGGTTAGTGTTAGCGTACAGTTCAGGATTAGGGGACGTGTTAGGGTAAGGCTTCGGGTAAGGGTTAGGGTTAGGTATGGGTTAGGGTTAAGGGAAGGGGACGGGGACGGTTTAGGGTACAGGTTAGAGTACGACAACGGTTTAGGGTGAGCGTACGTGTTAGGGTACGGGTTAGTGTTAGCGTACGGATTAGGATTAGGGGACGGGTTAGGGTAAGGCTTCGGGAAAGTGTTAGGGTTAGCGTTAGGGGACAGGGACAGTTTAGGGTACAGGTTAAGGTACGACAACGGTTTAGGGTGAGCAAACGTGTTAGGGTATGGGTTAGTGTTGGTGTACGGGTTAGGATTAGGGGACCGGTTAGGGTAAGGCTTCGGGTAAGGGTTAGGGGTAGGGTTTGGGTTAGGGTTAGGGATAGGGGACGGGGACGGTATAGCATACAGCTTAGGGTACGACAACGATTTAAGTTGAGCGTACGTGATAGGTTACGTGTTAGTGTTAGCGTACGGGTTAGGATTAGGGGACGGTTTAGGGTAAGGCTTCGGGTAAGGGTTAGGGTTATGGTTATGGTTAGGGTTAGCGTTAGGGGACGGGGATGGTTTAGGGTACAGGTTAGCGTACGAAAACGGTTTAGGGTGAGCGTACGTGTTAGGGTACGGGTTAGTGTTAGCGTACGGTTTAGGATTAGGGAACGGGTTAGGGTAAGGATTCGGGTAAGTGTTAAGGTTAGGGTTAGGGTTAGGGTATGGGGACGGGGATGGTTTAGGGTACAGGTTTGTGTACGACAACGGATTAGGGTAAGCGTACATGTTAGCGAACGGGTTAGTGTTAGCATACGGGTTAAGATTAGGGGACAGGTTAGGGTAAGGATTCGGGTAAGGGTTGGGGTTAGGGTTAGGGTTAGGGTTAGGGTTAGGGGATGGGGACGGTTTAGTGTACAGGTTAGGGTACGAAAATGGTTTAGGGTGAACGTACGTGTTAGGGTAAGGGTTAGTGTTAGCGTACGGGTCAGGATTAGGGGACTTGTTAGTGTAAGGCTTCGGGTAAGGGATAGGGTTAGGAATGGGTTAGGGTTAGGGTTAGGGGACGGGGACGGTTTAGGCTACAGGTTAGGGTACGACAAAGGTTTAGGGTGAGCGTACGTGTTAGGGTACGGGTTAGTGTTAGCGTACGGGTGAGGATTAGGGGACGGGTGAGTGTAAGGCTTCGAGTAAGGGTTAGGGTTAGAGTTAGGTTTAGGGTTAGGGTTAGGGGACGGGGACGGTTTAGGGTACAGGTTAGGGTACGACAACGGTTTAGGGTGAGCGTACGTGTTAGGGTATGGGTTAGTGTTAGCGTACGGGTTAGGATTAGGGGACGGGTGAGGGTAAGGCTTCGGGAAAGGGTTAGAGTTAGGGTTAGGGTTAGGGTTAGGGGACGGGCACGGGGACGGTTTAGGGTACAGGTTAGGATACGACAACGGTTTAGGGTGAGGGTAAGTGTTAGGGTACGGGTTAGTGTTAGCGAACGGGTTAGGATTAGGGGACGTGTGAGGGTAAGGCTTCGGGTAAGTGTTAGGGTTAGGGTTAGGGTTAGGGTTAGGGTTAGGGGACGGGGACGGTTTAGGTTACAGGTTAGGGTACGACAACGGTTTAGGGTGAGCGTACGTGTTAGGGTACGGGTTAGTGTTAGCGTACGGGTTAGGATTAGGGGACGGGTGAGTGTAAGGCTTCGGGTAAGTGTTAGGGTTAGGGTTAGGGTTAGGGTTAAGGTTAGGGGACGGGGACAGTTTAGGGTACAGGTTAGTGTACGACAACGGTTTAGGGTGAGCGTACGTGTTAGGGTACGGGTTAGTGTTAGCGTACGGGTTAGGATTAGGGGAAGGGTGAGGGTAAGGCTTCTGGTAAGGGTTAGGGTTAGGGTTAGGGTTAGGGTTAGGGGACGGTGACGGTTTAGGGTACACGTTAGGGTACGACAATGGTTTATGCTGAGCGTACGTGTTAGGGTACGGGTTAGTGTTAGCGTACGGGTTAGGATTAGGGGACGGGTGAGGGTAAGGCTTCGGGTAAGTGTTAGGGTTAGGGTTAGGGTTAGGGTTAGGGTTAGGGGACGGGGACGGGGACGGTTTAGGGTGCATGTTAGGGTACGACAACGATTTAGGTTGAGCATACGTGTTAGGGTACGGGTTAGTGTTAGCGTACGGGTTAGGATTATGGGACGGGTGAGGGTAAGGCTACGGGTAAGGGTTAGGGTAAGTGTTAGAGTTAGGGTTAGGGGACGGGGACGGTTTAGGGTATAGATTAGGGTACGACAACGGTTTAGGGTGAGCGTACGTGTTAAGGTACGGGTTATTGTTAGCGTACGGGTTAGTATTAGGGGACGGGTGAGGGTAAGGCTTCGGGTAAGGGTTAGGGTTAGGGTTAGGGTTAGGGGACGGGGACGGTTTAGGGTACAGGTTAGGGTACGAAAACGGTTTAGGGTGAGGGTACGTGTTAGGGTACGGGTTAGTGTTAGCGTACGGGTTAGGATTAGGGGACGGGTGAGGGTAAGGCTTCGGGTAAGTGTTAGGGTTAGGGTTAGGGTTAGGGTTAGGGTCAGGGGACGGTTTAGGGTACAAGTTAGGGTACGACAAAGGTTTACGGTGAGCGTACGTGTTAGGGTACGGGTTAGTGTTAGCGTACGGGTGAGGATTAGGGGACGGGTGAGTGTAAGGCTTCGGGTAAGGGTTAGGGTTAGGGTTAGGGTTAGGGTTAGGGGACGGGGACGGTTTAGGGTACAGGTTAGGGTACGACAACGGTTTAGGGTGAGCGTACGTGTTAGGGTACGGGTTAGTGTTAGCGTACGGGTTAGGATTAGGGGACGGGTGAGGGTAAGGCTTCGGGAAAGGGTTAGGGTTAGGGATAGGGTTAGGGTTAGGGGACGGGCACGGGGACGGTTTAGGGTACAGGTTAGGGTACGACAACGGTTTAGGGTGAGGGTACGTGTTAGGGTACGGGTTAGTGTTAGCGTACGGGTTAGGATTAGGGGACGGGTGAGGGTAAGGCTTCGGGTAAGGGTTAGGGTTAGGGTTAGGGTTAGGGTTAGGGGACGGGGACGGGGACGGTTTAGGGTACAGGTTAGGGTACGACAACGGTTTAGGGTGAGCGTACGTGTTAGGGTACGGGTTAGTGTTAGCGTACGGGTTAGGATTAGGGGAAGGGTGAGGGTAAGGCTTCGGGTAAGGGTTAGGGTTAGGGATAGGGTTAGGGTTAGGGGACGGTGACGGTTTAGGGTACACGTTAGGGTACGACAATGGTTTATGCTGAGCGTACGTGTTAGGGTACGGGTTAGTGATAGCGTACGGGTTAGGATTAGGGGACGGGTGAGGGTAAGGCTTCGGGTAAGTGTTAGGGTTAGGGTTAGGGTTAGGGTTAGGGTTAGGGGACGGGGACGGGGACGGTTTAGGGTGCAGGTTAGGGTACGACAACGATTTAGGTTGAGCGTACGTGTTAGGGTACGGGTTAGTGTTAGCGTACGGGTTAGGATTATGGGACGGGTGAGGGTAAGGCTACGGGTAAGGGTTAGGGTAAGTGTTAGAGTTAGGGTTAGGGGACGGGGACGGTTTAGGGTATAGATTAGGGTACGACAACGGTTTAGGGTGAGCGTACGTGTTAGGGTATGGGTTATTGTTAGCGTACGGGTTAGGATTAGGGGACGGGTGAGGGTAAGGCTTCGGGTAAGGGTTAGGGTTAGGGTTAGGGTTAGGGGACGGGGACGGTTTAGGGTACAGGTTAGGGTACGAAAACGGTTTAGGGTGAGGGTACGTGTTAGGGTACGGGTTAGTGTTAGCGTACGGGTTAGGATTAGGGGACGGGTGAGGGTAAGGCTTCGGGTAAGTGTTATGGTTAGGGTTAGGGTTAGGGTTAGGGTCAGGGGATGGTTTAGGGTACAAGTTAGGGTACGACAAAGGTTTAGGGTGAGCGTACGTGTTAGGGTACGGGTTAGTGTTAGCGTACGGGTGAGGATTAGGGGACGGGTGAGTGTAAGGCTTCGGGTAAGGGTTAGGGTTAGGGTTAGGGTTAGGGTTAGGGGACGGGGACGGTTTAGGGTACAGGTTAGGGTACGACAACGGTTTAGGGTGAGCGTACGTGTTAGGGTACGGGTTAGTGTTAGCGTACGGGTTAGGATTAGGGGACGGGTGAGGGTAAGGCTTCGGGAAAGGGTTAGGGTTAGGGATAGGGTTAGGGTTAGGGGATGGGCACGGGGACGGTTCAGGGTACAGGTTAGGGTACGACAACGGTTTAGGGTGAGGGTACGTGTTAGGGTACGGGTTAGTGTTAGCGTACGGGTTAGGATTAGGGGACGGGTGAGGGTAAGACTTCGGGTAAGGGTTAGGGTTTGGGTTAGGGTTAGGGTTAGGGGACGGGTACGGGGAGGTTTAGGGTACAGGTTAGGGTACGACAACGGTTTAGGGTGAGCGTACGTTTTAGGGTACGGGTTAGTGTTAGCGTACGGGTTAGGATTAGGGGACGGGTGAGGGTAAGGCTTCGGGTAAGGGTTAGGGTTAGGGTTAGGGTTAGGGTTAGGGTTAGGGTTAGGGGATGGGGACGGTTTAGGGTACAGGTTAGGGTACGACAACGGTTTAGGGTGAGCGTACGTGTTAGGGTACGGGTTAGTGTTAGCGTATGGGCTAGGATTAGGGGACGGGTGAGGGTAAGGCTTCGGGTAAGGGTTAGGGTTAGGGTTAGGTTTAGGGTTAGGGGACGGTGACGACTTAGCGCACAGGTTAGGGTACGACAACGGTTTATGGTGAGCGTACGTGTTAGGGTACGGTTTAGTGTTAGCGTACGGGTTAGGATTAGGGGACGGGTGAGTGTAAGGCTTCGGTTAAGTGTTAGAGTTAGGGTTAGGGTTAGGGTTAGGGGACGGGGACGGGGACGGTTTAGGGTACAGGTTAGGGTACCACAACGATTTAGGGTGAGCGTACGTGTTAGGGTACGGGTTACTGTTAGCGTACGGGTTAGGATTATGGGACGGGTGAGGGTAAGGCTTCGGGTAAGGATTAGGGTTAGGGTTAGTGTTACGGTTAGGGGACAGGGACGGTTTAGGGTATAGGTTAGGGTACGACAACGGTTTAGGGTGAGCGTACGTGTTAGGGTACGGGTTATTGTTAGCGTACGGTTTAGGATTAGGGGACGGGTGAGGGTAAGGCTTCGGGTAAGGGTTAGGGTTAGGGTTAGGGTTAGGGTTAGGGGACAGGGACGGTGTAGGGTACAGGTTAGGGTACGACAACGGTTTAAGGTGAGCGTACGTGTTAGGGTACGGGTTAGTGTTAGGGTACGGTTTAGGATTAGGGGACGGGTGAGGGTAAGGCTTCGGGTAAGGGTTAGGGTTAGGGTTAGGGTTCGGGTTAGGGGACGGGGACGGTTTAGGGTACAGGTTAGTGTACGACAACGCTTTAGGGTGAGCGTTAGTGTTAGGGTATGGGTTAGTGTTGGCGTACGGGTTAGGATTAGGGGACGGGTGAGGGTAAGGCTTCGGGTAAGGGTTAGGGTTAGGGTTAGGGTTAGTGGACGGGGACGGGGACGGTTTAGGGTACAGGTTAGGGTACGACAACGGTTTAGTGTGAGCTTACGTGTTAGGGTACGGGTTAGTGTTAGCGTACGAGTTAGGATTAGGGGACGTGTGAGGGTAAGGCTTCGGGTAAGGGTTAAGGTTAGGGTTAGGGTTAGGGTTAGGGGACGGGGACGGTTTAGTGTACAGGTGAGGGTAAGACAACGGTTTAGTGTGAGCGTACGTGTTAGGGTACGGGTTAGTGTTAGCGTACGGGTTAGGATTAGGGGACGGGTGAGGGTAAGGCTTCGGGTAAGGGTTAGGGTTAGTGTTAGGGTTAGGGTTAGGGTTAGGGGACGGGGACAGGGACGGTTTAGGGTATAGGTTAGGGTACGACAACGGTTTATGTTAAGCGTACGTATTAGGGTACGGGTTAGTGTTAGCGTACGGGTTAGGATTAGGGGACGGGTGAGGGTAAGGCTTCGGGTAAGGTTTAGGGTTGGGTTTAGGGTTAGGGGACGGGGACGGGGACGGGGACGGTTTAGGGTATAGGTTAGTGTACGACATCGGTTTAGGGTGAGCGTACGTGTTAGGGTACAGGTTAGTGTTAGCGTATGGGTTAGGATTAGGGGACGGGTGAGGGTAAGGCTTCGGGTAAAGTTTAGGGTTAGGGTTAGGCTTAGGATTATGGGACGGTGACGGTTTAGGGTACAGGTTAGGGTACGACAACGGTTTCGGGTGAGCGTACGTTTTAGGGTATGGGTTAGTTTTAGCGTACGGGTTAGGATTAGGGGACGGGTGAGGGTAAGGCTTCAGGTAAGGGTTAGGGTTAGGGTTAGGGTTAGGGTTAGGGGACGGGGACGGTTTAGGGTACGACAACGGTTTATGGTGAGCGTACGTGTTAGGGTACGTGTTAGTGTTAGCGTACGGGTTAGGATTAGGGGACGGGTGAGGGTAAGGCTTCGGGTAAGGGTTAGGGTTAGGGTTAGTGTTAGGGTTAGCGGACGGGGACGGTTTAGGGTACAGGTTAGGGTACGACAACGGTTTAGGGTGAGCGTACGTGTTAGGGTACGGGTTAGTGTTAGCGTACGTGTTAGGATTAGGGGACGGGTGAGGGTAAGGCTTCGGGTAGGTTTAGGGTTAGGGTTAGGGTTAGGGTTAGGGTTAGGGTTAGGGTTAGGGGACAGGGACGGTTTAGGGTACAGGTTAGGGTACGACAACTGTTTAAGGTGAGCGTACGTGTTAGGGTACGGGTTAGTGTTAGCGTACGGGTTAGGATTAGGGGACGGTTGAGTGTAAGGCTTCGGGTAAGGATTAGGGTTAGGGTTAGTGTTAGGGTTAGGATTAGGGGACGGGGACGGTTTAGGGTACAGTTTAGGGTACGACAACGGTTTAGGTTAAGCGTACGTGTTAGGGTACAGGTTAGTGTTAGCGTACGGTTTTGGAATAGGGGACGGGTGAAGGTAAGGCTTTGGGTAAGGGTTAGGGTTAGGGTTAGGGTTAGGGTTAGGGGACGGTGACGGTTTAGGGTACAGGTTAGGGTACGACAACGGTTTATGGTGAGCGTACGTGTTAGGGTACCGGTTAGTGTTAGCGTACGGGTTAGGATTAGCGGACGGGTGAGGGTAAGGCTTCGGGTAAGGTTTAGGGTTAGGGTTAGGGTTAGGGTTAGGGTTAGTGGACGGGGACGGTTTAGGGTACAGGTTAGGGTACGACAACGATTTAGGGTGAGCGTACGTGTTAAGGTACGGGTTAGTGTTAGCGTACGGGTTAGGATTATGGGACGGGTGACTGTAAGGCTTCGGGTAAGGGTTAGGGTTAGGCTTAGGGTTAGGGTTAGGGGACGGGGACGGTTTAGGGTATAGGTTAGGGTACGACAACGGTTTAGGGTGAGCGTACGTGTTAGGGTACGGGTTATTGTTATCGTACGGGTTAGGATTAGCGGACGGGTGAGGGTAAGGATTCGGGTAAGTGTTAGGGTTAGGGTTAGGGTTAGGGTTAGGGTTAGGGGACAGGGACGTTTAGGGTACAGGTTAGGGTACGACAACGGTTTAAGGTGAGCGTACGTGTTAGGGTACGGGTTAGTGTTAGGGTACGGTTTAGGATTAGGGGACGTGTGAGTGTAAGGCTTCGTGTAAGGGTTAGGGTTAGGGTTAGGGTTCGGGTTAGGGGACGGGGACGGTTTAGGGTACAGGTTAGTGTACGACAATGGTTTAGGGTGAGCGTACGTGTTAGGGTACGGGTTAGTGTTGGCGTACGGGTTAGGATTAGGGGACGGGTGAGGGTAAGGCTTCGGGTAAGGGTTAGGGTTAGGGTTAGGTTTAGGGGACGGGGACAGGGATGGTTTCGTGTACAGGTTAGGGTAGGACAACGGTTTAGTGTGAGCTTAAGTGTTAGGGTACGGGTTAGTGGTAGCGTACGGGTTAGGATTAGGGGACGGGTGAGGGTAAGGCTTCGGGTAAGGTTTAGGGTTAGTGTTAGGTTTAGGGTTAGGGTTAGGGGACGGGGACGGTTTAGGGTACAGGTTAGGGTACGACAACGGTTTAGGGTGAGCGTACGTGTTTGGGTACGGGTTAGTGTTAGCGTACGGGTTAGGATTAGGGGACGGGTGAGGGTAAGGCTTCGGGTAAGGGTTAGGGTTAGGGTTAGGGTTAGGGTTAGAGGACGGGGACGGTTTAGGGTACAGGTTAGGGTACGACAAAGGTTTAGGCTGAGTGTACGTGTTAGGGTACGGTTTAGTGTTAGCGTACGGGATAGGAATAGGGGACGGGTGAGGGTAAGGCTTCGGGTAAGGGTTAGGGTTAGGGTTAGGTTTAGGGTTAGGGAACGGGCACGGGGACAGTTTAGGGTACAGGTTAGGGTACGACAACGGTTTAGGGTGAGCGTAAGTGTTAGGGTACGGGTTAGTGTTAGCGTACGGGTTAGGATTAGGGGACGGGTGAGGGTAAAGCTTCGGGTAAGGGTTAGGGTTAGGGTTAGGGTTAGGGTTAGGGGACGGGGACGGTTTAGGGTACAGGTTAGAGTACGACAACGGTTTAGTGTGAGCGTACGTGTTAGGGTACGGGTTATTGTTAGCGTACGGGTTAGGATTAGGGGACGGGTGAGGGTAAGGCTTCGGGTAAGGGTTAGGGTTAGGGTTAGGGTTGGGTTAGGGTTAGGGGACGGGGACGGTTTAGGGTACAGTTTAGGGTACGACAACGGTTTAGGGTGAGCGTACGTGTTAGGGTACGGGTTAGTGTTAGCGTACGGGTTAGGATTAGGGGACGGGTGAGGGTAAGGCTTCGGGTAAGGGTTAGGGTTAGGGTTAGGGTTAGGGTTAGGGTTAGGGGACGGGGACGGTTTAGGGTACAGGTTAGAGTACGACAACGGTTTAGGGTGAGCGTACGTGTTAGGGTACGGGTTATTGTTAGCGTACGGGTTAGGATTAGGGGACGGGTGAGGGTAAGGCTTCGGGTAAGGGTTAAGGTTAGGGTTAGGGTTAGGGTTAGGGGACGGGCACGGGGACGGTTTAGGGTACAGGTTAGGGTACGACAACGGTTTATGGTGAGCGTACGTGTTAGGGTACGGGTTAGTGTTAGCGTACGGGTTAGGATTAGGGGACGGGTGAGGGTAAGGCTTCGGGTAAGGGTTAGGGTTAGGTTTAGGGGACGGGGACGGTTTTGGGTACAGGTTAGGGTACGACAACTGTTTAGTGGAGCGTACGTGTTAGGGTACGGGTTAGTGTTAGCGTACGGGTTAGGATTAGGGGACGGGTGAGGTTAAGGCTTCGGGTAAGGGTTAGGGTTAGGGTTAGGGTTAGTGTTAGGGGACGGGGACGGTTTAGGGTACAGGTTAGGGTACGACAACGGTTTAGGTTGAGCGTACCTGTTAGGGTACGGGTTAGTTTTAGCGTACGGGTTAGGATTAGGGGACGGGTGAGGGTAAGGTTTCAGGTAAGGGTTCGGGTTAGGGTTAGGGTTAGGGTTAGGGTTAGGCGACGGGGACGGTTTAGCGTACAGGTTAGGGTACGACAACGGTTTAGGGTGAGCGTACGTGTTAAGGTACGTGTTTGTGTTAGTGTACGGGTTAGGATTAGGGGACGGGTGAGGGTAAGGCTTCGGGTAAGGGTTAGGGTTAGGGTTAGGGTTAGGGTTAGGGTTAGGGGACGGGGACGGTTTAGGGTACGACAATGTTTTAGGGTGAGCCTACGTGATAGGGTACGGGTTAGTGTTAGCGTACGGGTTAGGATTAGTGGACGGGTGAGGGTAAGGCTTCGGGTAAGGGTTAGGGTTAGGCTTAGGGTTAGGGTTAGGGTTAGGGTTAGGGGACGGGGATGGTTTAGGGTACAGGTTAGGGTACGACAACGGTTTAGGGTGGTGCGTACGTGTTAGGGTACGGGTTAGTGTTAGCGTACGGGTTAGGATTAGGGGACGGGTGAGGGTAAGGCTTCGGGTAAGGGTTAGGGTAAGGGTTAGGGTTAGGGTTCGGGGACGGGGACGTTTTAGGGTACAGGTTAGCGTATGACAACGGTTTAGGGTGAGCGTACTTGTTAGGGTACGGGTTAGTGTTAGCGTACGGGTTAGGATTAGGGGACGGGTGAGTGTAAGGCTTCCGGTAAGGGTTAGGGTTAGGGTTAGGGTTAGGGTTAGGGGACGGGGACGGTTTAGGGTACAGGTTAGGGTACGACAACGGTTTAGGGTGAGCGTACGTGTTAGGGTACGGTTTAGTGTTAGCGTACGGGTAAGGATTAGGGGACGGGTGAGTGTAAGGCTTCGGGTAAGGGTTAGGGTTAGGGTTAGGGTTAGGGTTAGGGGACGGGGACGGTTTAGGGTACAGGTTAGGGTACGACAACGGTTTAGGGTGAGCGTACATGTTAGGGTACGGTTTAGTGTTAGTGTACGGGTTAGGATTAGGGGACGGGTGAGTGTAAGGCTTCGGGTAAGGGTTAGGGTTAGGGTTAGGGTTAGGGTTAGGGTTAGAGGACGGGGACGGTTTAGGGTGCAGCTTAGGGCACGACAACGGTTTAGGGTGAGCGTACGTGTTAGGGTACTGGTTAGTGTTAGCGTACGGGTTAGGATTAGGGGACGGGTGAGGGTAAGGCTTCTGGTAAGTGTTAGGGTTAGGGTTAGGGTTAGGGTTAGGGTTTGGGGACGGGGACGGTTTAGGGTACAGGTTAGGTTACGACAACGCTTTAGGGTGAGCGTACGTGTTAGGGTACGGGTTAGTGTTAGCGTACGGGTTAGGTTTAGGGGACGGGTGAGGGTAAGGCTTCGGGTAAGGGTTAGGGTTAGGGTTGGGTTAGGGTTAGGGTTAGGGGACGGGCATGGTTTAGGGTTCAGGTTAGGGTACGACAACGGTTTAAGGTGAGCGTACGTGTTAGGGTACGGGTTAGTGTTAGCGTACGGGTTAGGATTAGGGGACGGGTGAGGGTAAGGTTTAGGGTTAGGGTTAGGGGACGGGGACGGGAACGGTTTAGGGTACAGGTTAGGGCACGTCAACGGTTTAGGGTGAGGGTACGTGTTATGGTACGGGTTAGTGTTAGGGTACGGGTTAGGATTAAGGGACGGGTGAGGGTAAGGCTTCGGGTAAGGGTTAGGGTTAGGGTTAGGGTTAGGGTTAGGGTTAGGGGATGGGGACGTGTTAGGGTACAGGTTAGGGTACGACAACAGTTTAGGGGAGCGTACGTGTTAGGGTACGGGTTAGTGTTAGCGTACGGGTTAGGATTAGGGGACGGGTGAGGGTAAGGCTTCGGGTAAGGGTTAGGGTTAGGGTTAGGGTTAGGGTTAGGGTTAGGGGACGGGGACGGTTTAGGGTACAGGTTAGGGTACGACAACGGTTTAGGGTGAGCGTACGTGTTAGGGTACGGGTTAGTGTTAGTGTACGGGTTAGGATTAGGGGACGGGAGAGTGTAAGGCTTCGGGTAAGGGTTAGGGTTAGGGTTAGGGTTAGGGTTAGGGTTAGAGGACGGGGACGGTTTAGGGTGCAGCTTAGGGTACGACAACGGTTTATGGTGAGCGTACGTGTTAGGGTACTGGTTAGTGTTAGCGTACGGGTTAGGATTAGGGGACGGGTGAGGGTAAGGCTTCGGGTAAGTGTTAGGGTTAGGGTTAGGGTTAGGGTTAGGGTTTGGGGACGGGGACGGTTTAGGGTACAGGTTAGGTTACGACAACGGTTTAGGGTGAGCGTACGTGTTAGGGTACGGGTTAGTGTTAGCGTACGGGTTAGGATTAGGGGACGGGTGAGGGTAAGGCTTCGGGTAAGGGTTAGGGTTAGGGTTGGGTTAGGGTTAGGGTTAGGGGACGGGCATGGTTTAGGGTTCAGGTTAGGGTACGACAACGGTTTAGGGTGAGCGTACGTGTTAGGGTATGGGTTAGTGTTAGCGTACGGGTTAGGATTAGGGGACGGGTGAGGGTAAGGTTTAGGGTTAGGGTTAATGGACGGGGACGGGAACGGTTTAGGGTACAGGTTAGGGTACATCAACGATTTAGGGTGAGCGTACGTGTTATGGTCCGGGTTAGTGTTAGGGTACGGGTTAGGATTAGGGGACGGGTGAGGGTAAGGCTTCGGGTAAGGGTTAGGGTTAGGGTTAGGGTTAGGGTTAGGGTTAGGGGACGGGGACGGTTTAGGGTACAGGTTAGGGTACGACAACGGTTTAGGGTGAGCGTACGTGTTAGGGTACGGGTTAGTGTTAGCGTACGGGTTAGGATTAGGGGACGGGTGAGGGTAAGGCTTCGGGTAAGGTTTAGGGTTAGGTTTAGTGTTAGGGGACGGGGACTGGGACGGTTTAGGGTACAGGTTAGGGTACGTCAACGGTTTAGGGTGAGCGTACGTGTTAGGGTACAGGTTAGTGTTAGCGTACGGGTTAGGATTAGGGGACGGGTGAGGGTAAGGCTTCGGGTAAGGGTTAGGGTTAGGGTTAGGGTTAGGGTTAGGGGACGGGGACGGGGACGGTTAGGGTACAGGTTAGGGTACGACAGCAGTTTAGCCTGAGCGTACGTTTTACGGTACGGGTTAGTGTTAGCGTACGGGTTAGGATTATGGGAAGGGTGAGGGTAAGGCTTCGGGTAAGGTTTAGGGTTAGGGTTAGGGTTAGGGGACGGGGACGGGGACGGGGGCGGTTTAGGGTACAGGTTAGGGTACGACAACGGTTTAGGGTGAGCGTACGTGTTAGGGTACGGGTTAGTGTTAGCGTACGGGTTAGGAATAGGGGACGGGTGAGGGTAAGGCTTCGGGTAAGAGTTAGGGTTAGGGTTAGGGTTAGGGTTCAGGGACGGGGACGTTTTAGGGTACAGGTTAGCGTACGACAACGGTTTAGGGTGAGCGTACGTGTTAGGGTACGGGTTAGTGTTAGCGTACGGGTTAGGATTAGGGGACGGGTGAGTGTAAGGCTTCCGGTAAGGGTTAGGGTTAGGGTTAGGGTTAGGGTTAGGGGACGGGGACGGTTTAGGGTACAGGTTAGGGTACGACAACGGTTTAGGGTGAGCATACGTGTTAGGGTACGGTTTAGTGTTAGCGTACAGGTTAGGATTAGGGGACGGGTGAGGGTAAGGCTTCGGGTAAGGTTTAGGGTTAGGGTTAGGGTTAGGGTTAGGGTTAGGGGATGGGGACGGGTTAGGGTACAGGTAGGGTACGACAACGGTTTAGGGGAGCGTACGTGTTAGGGTACGGGTTAGTGTTAGCGTACGGGTTAGGATTAGGGGACGGGTGAGGGTAAGGCTTCGGGTAAGGGTTAGGGTTAGGGTTAGGGTTAGGGGACGGGGACGGTTTACGGTACAGGTTAGGGTACGACAACGGTTTAGGGTGAGCGTACGTGTTAGGGTACGGGTTAGTGTTAGAGTACGGGTTAGGATTAGGGGACGGGTGAGGGTAAGGCTTCGGGTAAGGGTTAGGGTTAGGGTTAGGGTTAGGGTTAGGGTTAGGGGACGGGGACGGTTTAGGGTACAGGTTAGGGTACGACAACAGTTTAGGCTGAGCGTACGTTTTACGGTACGGTTTAGTGTTAGCGTACGGGTTAGGATTATGGGAAGGGTGAGGGTAAGGCTTCGGGTAAGGTTTAGGGTTAGGGTTAGGGTTAGGGTTAGGGGAAGGGGACGGGGACGGTTTAGGGTACAGGTTAGGGTACGACAATGGTTTAGGGTGAGCGTACGTGTTAGGGTACGTGTTAGTGTAAGCGTACGGTTTAGGATTAAGGGACGGGTGAGGTTAAGGCTTCGGGAAAGGGTTAGGGTTAGGGTTAGGGGTAGGGTTAGGGTTAGAGGACGGGGACGGTTTAGGGTACAGGTTAGGGTACGACAAAGGTTTAGGGTGAGCGTACGAGTTAGGGTATGGGTTAGTGTTAGCGTACGGGATAGGATTAGGGGACGGGTGAGTGTAAGGCTTCCGGTAAGGGTTAGGGTTAGGGTTAGGTTTAGGGTTAGGGGACGGGCACGGGAACGGTTTAGGGTACAGGTTAGGGTACGACAACGGTTTAGGGTGAGCGTACGTGTTAGGGTACGAGTTAGTGTTAGCGTACGGGTTAGGATTAGGGGACGGGTGAGGGTAAGGCTTCGGGTAAGGGTTAGGGTTAGGGTTAGGGTTAGGGTTAGGGTTAGGGTTAGGGGACGGGGATGGTTTAGGGTACAGGTTAAGGTACGACAACGGTTTAGGGTGAGCGTACGTGTTAGGGTACGGGTTTTTGTTAGCATACGGGTTAGGATTAGGGGACGGGTGAGGGTAAGGCTTCGGGTAAGGGTTAGGGTTAGGGTTAGGGTTAGGGTTAGGGTTAGGGTTAGGGACGGGGACGGTTTAGGGTACAGGTTAGGGTACGACAACGGTTTAGGGTGAGCGTACGTGTTAGGGTACGGGTTAGTGTTAGCGTACGGGTTAGGATTAGGGGACGGGTGAGGGTAAGGCTTCGGGAAAGGGTTAGGCTTAGGGTTAGGGTTAGGGTTAGGGTTTGGGGACGGGGACGGTTTAGGGTACAGGTTAGCGTACGACAACGGTTTAGGGTGAGCGTACGTGTTAGGGTACGGGTTAGTGTTAGCGTACGGTTTAGGATTAGGGGACGGGTGAGTGTAAGGCTTCCGATAAGGGTTAGGGTTAAGGTTAGGGTTAGGGTTAGGGGACGGGGACGGTTTAGGGTACAGGTTAGGGTACGACAACGGTTTAGGGTGAGCGTACGTGTTAGGGTACGGGTTATTGTTAGCGTACGGGTTAGGATTAGGGGACGGGTGAGGGTAAGGCTTCGGGTAAGGGTTAGGGTTAGGGTTAAGTTTATGGTTAGGGGACGGGGACGGGGACGGTTTAGGGTACAGTTTAGGGTACGACAACGGTTTAGGGTGAGCGTAAATGTTAAGGTATGGTTTAGTGTTAGCGTACGGGTTAGGATTAGGGGACGGGTGAGGGTAAGGCTTCGGGTAAGGGTTAGGGTTAGGGTTAGGGTTAGGGTTAGGGGACGGGGACGGTTTAGGGTACAGGTTAGGGTACGACAACGGTTTAGGGTGAGCATACGTGTTTGGGTACGGGTTAGTGTTAGTGTACGGGTAAGGATTAGGGGACGGGTGAGTGTAAGGCTTCGGGTAAGGGTTAGGGTTAGGGTTAGGGTTAGGGTTAGGGTTAGGGGACGGGGACGGTTTAGGGTACAGGTTAGGGTACATCAACGGTTTAGGGTGAGCGTACGTGTTACTGTACGGGTTAGTGTTAGCGTACGGGTTAGGATTAGGCGACGGGTGAGGGTAAGGCTTCGGGGAAGGGTTAGGGTTAGGGTTAGGGTTAGGGTTAGGGTTAGGGGACGGGGACGGTTTAGGGTACAGGTTAGTGTACGACAACGGTTTAGGGTGAGCGTACCTGTTAGGTTACGGGTTAGTGTTAGCGTACGGGTTAGGATTAGGGGACGGGTGAGGGTAAGGCTTCGGGTAAGGGTTAGGGTTAGGGTTAGGGTTAGGGTTAGGGGACGGGGACGGTTTAGGGTACAGGTTAGCGTACGACAACAGTTTAGGCTGAGCGTACGTTTTACGGTATTGGTTAGTGTTAGCGTACGGGTTAGTATTATGGGACGGGTGAGGGTAAGGCTTCGGGTAAGGGTTAGGGTTAGGGTTAGGGTTAGGGTTAGGGGACGGGGACGGTTTAGGGTACAGGTTAGTGTACGACAACGGTTTAGGGTGAGCGTACGTGTTAGGGTAGGGGTTAATGTTAGCGTACGGTTTAGGATTAGGGGACGTGTGAGGGTAAGGCTTCGGGTAAGGGTTAGGGTTAGGGTTAGGGTTAGGGTTAGAGGACGGGGACGGTTTAGGGTACAGGTTAGGGTACGACAAAGGTTTAGGGTGAGCGTACGTGTTAGGGTACGGTTTAGTGTTAGCGTACGGGATAGAAATAGGGGACGGGTGAGGGTAAGGCTTCGGGTAAGGGTTAGGGTTAGGGTTAGGTTTAGAGTTAGGGGACGGGCACGGGGACAGTTTAGGGTACAGGTTAGGGTACGACAACGGTTTAGGGTGAGCGTACGTGTTAGGGTACGGGTTAGTGTTAGCGTACGGGTTAGGATTAGGGGACGGGTGAGGGTAAGGCTTCGGGTAAGGGTTAGGTTTAGGGTTAGGGTTAGGGTTAGGGTTAGGGGACGGGGACGGTTTAGGGTACAGGTTAGAGTACGACAACGGTTTAGGGTGAGCGTACGTGTTAGGGTACGGGTTATTGTTAGCGTACGGGTTAGGATTAGGGGACGGGTGAGGGTAAGGCTTCGGGTAAGGGTTAGGGTTAGGGTTAGGGTTGGGTTAGGGTTAGGGGACGGGGACGGTTTAGGGTACAGTTTACGGTACGACAACGGTTTAGGGTGAGCGTACGTGTTAGGGTACGGGTTAGTGTTAGCGTACGGGTTAGGATTAGGGGACGGGTGAGTGTAAGGCTTCGGGTAAGGGTTAGGGTTAGGGTTAGGGTTAGGTTTAGGGGACGGGCACGGGGACGGTTTAGGGTACAGGTTAGGGTACGACAACGGTTTAGTGGAGCGTACGTGTTTGGGTACGGGTTAGTGTTAGCGTACGGGTTAGGATTAGGGGACGGGTGAGGTTAAGGCTTCGGGTAAGGGTTAGGGTTAGGGTTAGGGTTAGTGTTAGGGGACAGGGACGGTTTAGGGTACAGGTTAGGGTACGACAACGGTTCAGGTTGAGCGTACCTGTTAGGGTACGGGTTAGTTTTAGCGTACGGGTTAGGATTAGGGGACGGGTGAGGGTAAGGTTTCAGGTAAGGGTTCGGGTTAGGGTTAGGGTTAGGGTTAGGGTTAGGCGACGGGGACGGTTTAGCGTACAGGTTAGGGTACGACAACGGTTTAGGGTGAGCGTACGTGTTAAGGTACGTGTTAGTGTTAGTGTACGGGTTAGGATTAGGAGACGGGTGAGGGTAAGGCCTCGGGTAAGGGTTAGGGTTAGGGTTAGGGTTAGGGTTAGGGTTAGGGGACGGGGACGGTTTAGGGTACAGTTTAGGGTACGACAATGGTTTAGGGTGAGCCTGCGTGATAGGGTACGGGTTAGTGTTAGCGTACGGGTTAGGATTAGGGGACGGGTGAGGGTAAGGCTTCGGGTAAGGGTTAGGGTTAGGCTTAGTGTTAGCGTTAGGGTTAGGGTTAGGGGACGGGGACGGTTTAGGGTACAGGTTAGGGTACGACAACGGTTTAGGGTGAGCGTACGTGTTAGGGTACGGGTTAGTGTTAGCGTACGGGTTAGGATTAGGGGACGGGTGAGGGTAAGGCTTCGGGTAAGGGTTAGGGTTAGGGTTAGGGTTAGGGTTCGGGGACGGGGACGTTTTAGGGTACAGGTTAGCGTACGACAACGGTTTAGGGTGAGCGTACGTGTTAGGGTACGGTTAGTGTTAGCGTACAGGTTAGGATTAGGGGACGGGTGAGTGTAAGGCTTCCGGTAAGGGTTAGGGTTAGGGTTAGGGTTAGGGTTAGGGGACGGGGACGGTTTAGGGTACAGGTTAGGGTACGACAACGGTTTAGGGTGAGCGTACGTGTTAGGGTACAGGTTAGTGTTAGCGTACGGGTTAGGATTAGGGGACGGGTGAGTGTAAGGCTTCGGGTAAGGGTTAGGGTTAGGGTTAGGTTTAGGGTTAGGGGACGGGGACGGTTTAGGGTACAGGTTAGGGTACGACAACGGTTTAGGGTGAGTGTACATGTTAGGGTACGGGTTAGTGTTAGTGTACGGGTTAGGATTAGGGGACGGGTGAGTGTAAGGCTTCGGGTAAGGTTTAGGGTTAGGGTTAGGGTTAGGGTTAGGGTTAGAGGACGGGGACGGTTTAGGGTGCAGCTTAGGGTATGACAACGGTTTAGGGTGAGCGTACGTGTTAGGGTACTGGTTAGTGTTAGCGTACGGGTTAGGATTAGGGGACGGGTGAGGGTAAGGCTTCGGGTAAGTGTTAGGGTTAGGGTTAGGGTTAGGATTAGGGTTTGGGGACGGGGACGGTTTAGGGTACAGGTTAGGTTACGACAACGGTTTAGGGTGAGCGTACGTGTTAGGGTATGGGTTAGTGTTAGCGTACGGGTTAGGATTAGGGGATGGCTGAGTGTAAGGCTTCGGGTAAGGGTTAGGGTTAGGTTTAGGGTTAGGGTTAGGGGACGGGGACGGGGACGGTTTAGGGTACAGGTTAGGGTACGTCAACGGTTTAGGTTGAGGGTACGTGTTAGGGTACGGGTTAGTGTTAGCCTACGGGTTAGGATTAGGGGACGGGTGAGGGTAAGGCTTCGGGTAAGGGATAGGGTTAGGGTTAGGGTTAGGGTTAGGGGACGGGGACGGTTTAGGGTACCGGTTAGGGTACGACAACTGTTTAGGTTGAGCGTACGTGTTAGGGTACTGGTTAGTGTTAGCGTATGGGTTAGGATTAGTGGACGGGTGAGGGTAAGGCTTCGGGTAAGGGTTAGGGTTAGGGTTAGGGTTAGGGGACGGGGAAGGTTTAGGGTACAGGTTATGCTACGACAACGATTTAGGGTTAGCGTACGTGTTAGGGTACGGGTTAGTGTTAGTGTACGGGTTAGGATTAGGGGACGGGTGAGGGTAAGGCTTCGGGTAAGGGTTAGGGTTAGGGTTAGGGTTAGGGTTAGGGGACGGGGACGGTTTACGTTACAGGCTAGGGTACGACAACGGTTTAGGGTGAGCGTACGTCTTAGGGTACAGTTTAGTGATAGCGTACGGGTTAGAATTAGGGGACGGGTGAGGGTAAGGCTTCGGGATAGGGTTAGGGTTAGGGTTAGGGTTAGGGTTAGGGTTAGGGGACGGGCACGGGGACGGTTTAGGGTACAGGTTAGTGTACGACAACGGTTTAGGGTGAGCGTACCTGTTAGGGTACGGGTTAGTGTTAGCGTACGGGTTAGGATTAGGGGACGGGTGAGGGTAAGGCTTCGGGTAAGGGTTAGGGTTAGGGTTAGGGTTAGGGTTAGGGTTAGGGGACGGGGAAGGTTTAGGGTACAGGTTAGCGTACGACAACGATTTAGGGTGAGCGTAGGTGTTAGGGTACGGGTTAGTGTTAGTGTACGGGTTAGGATTAGGTGACGGGTGAGGGTAAGGCTTTGGGTAAGGGTTAGGGTTATGGTTAGGGTTAGTGGACGGGAACGGGGACGGTTTAGAGTACAGGTTAGGGTACGACAACGGTTTATGTTGAGCGTACGTGTTAGGGTAGGGGTTAGTGTTAGCGTACGGGTTACGATTAGGGGACGGGTGAGGGTAAGGCTTCGGGTAAGGGTTAGGGTTAGGGTTAGGGTTAGGTTTAGGGGACGGGGACGGTTTAGGGTACAGGTTAAGGTATGACAACGGTTTAGGGGAGCGTACGTGTTAGGGTACGGGTTAGTTTTAGCGTACGGTTTAGGATTAGGGGACGGGTGAGGGTAAGGCTTCGGGTAAGGGTTAGGGTTAGTGTTAGGGTTAGGGTTAGGGTTAGGGGACAGGGACGGTTTAGGGTACAGGTTAGGGTATGACAACGGTTTAGGGTGAGCGTACGTGTTAGGGTACGGGTTAGTGTTAGCGTACGGGTTAGGATTAGGGGACGGGTGAGGGTAAGGCATCGGGTAAGGGTTAGGGTTAAGGTTAGGGTTAGGGTTTGGGGACGGGGACGGTTTAGGGTACAGTTTAGGGTACGACAACGGTTTAGGGTGAGCATACGTGTTAGGGTACGGGTTAGTGTTAGCGTACGGGTTAGGATTAGGGGACGGGTGAGTGTAAGGCTTCGGGTAAGGGTTAGGGTTAGGTTTAGGGTTAGGGTTAGGGGACGGGGACGGGGACGGTTTAGGGTACAGGTTAGGGTACGTCAACGGTTTAGGGTGAGCGTACGTGTTAGGGTACGGGTTAGTGTTAGCGTACGGGTAAGGATTAGGGGACGGGTGAGGGTAAGGCTTCGGGATAGGGTTAGGGTTAGGGTTAGGGTTAGGTTTAGGGTTAGGGGACGGGCACAGGGACGGTTTAGGGTACAGGTTAGTGTACGACAACGGTTTAGGGTGAGCTTACGTGTTAGGGTACGGGTTAGTGTTAGCGTACGGGTTAGGATTAGGGGACGGGTGAGGGTAAGGCTTCGGGTAAGGGTTAGGGTTAGGGTTAGGGTTACGGTTAGGGGACGGGGAAGGTTTAGGGTACAGGTTAGGGTACGACAACGATTTAGGGTGAGCGTACGTGTTAGGGTACGGGTTAGTGTTAGTGTACGGGTTAGGATTAGGGGACGGGTGAGGGTAAGGCTTCGGGTAAGGGTTAGGGTTAGGGTTAGGGTTAGGGTTAGGGTTAGGGTTAGGGTTAGGGTTAGGGTTAGGGGATGGGCACGGGGACGGTTTAGGGTACAGGTTAGGGTACGACAACGGTTTATGGTGAGCGTACGTGTTAGGGTACGGGTTAGTGTTAGCGTACGGGTTAGGATTATGGGACGGGTGAGGGTAAGGCTTCGGGTAAGGGTTAGGGTTAGGGTTAGGGTTAGGGTTAGGGTTAGGGGACAGGGACGGTTTAGGGTACAGGTTAGGGTACGACAAAGGTTTAGGATGAGCGTACGTGTTAGGGTACGGGTTAGTGTTAGGGTACGGGTTAGGATTAGGGGACGGGTGAGGGTAAGGCTTCGGGTAAGGGTTAGGGTTAGGGTTAGGGTTAGGGGACGGGGACGGTTTAGGGTACAGGTTAGGGTACGACAAAGGTTTAGGATGAGCGTACGTGTTAGGGTACGGGTTAGTGTTAGCGTACGGGTTAGGATTAGGGGACGGGTGAGGGTAAGGCATCGGGAAAGGGTTAGGGTGAGGGTTAGGGTTAGGGTTTGGGGACGGGGACGGTTTAGGGTACAGTTTACGGTACGACAACGGTTTAGGGTGAGCGTACGTGTTAGGGTACGGGTTAGTGTTAGCGTACGGGTTAGGATTAGGGGACGGGTGAGTGTAAGGCTTCCAGTAAGGGTTAGGGTTAGGGTTAGGGGACGGGGACGGTTTAGGGTACAGGTTAGGGTACGACAATGGTTTAGGATGAGCGTACGTGTTAGGGTACGGGTTAGTGTTAGCGTACGGGTTAGGATTAGGGGACGGGTGAGGGTAAGGCTTCGGGTAAGGGTTAGGGTTAGGGTTAGGGTTAGGGTTAGGGTTAGGGGACGGGGAAGGTTTAGGGTACAGGTTAGGGTACGACAACGATTTAGAGTGAGCGTACGTGTTAGAGAACAGGTTAGTGTTAGTGTACGGGTTAGGATTAGGGGACGGGTGAGGGTAAGGCTTCGGGTAAGGGTTAGGGTTAGGGTTAGGGTTAGGGTTAGGGGAAGGGGACGGGGACGGTTTAGGGTACAGGTTAGGGTACGACAACGGTTTAGGGTGAGCGTACGTGTTAAGATACGGGTTAGTGTTACCGTACGGGTTAGTATTAGGGGACGGGTGAGGGTAAGGCTTCGGGTAAGGGTTAGGGTTAGGTTTGGGTTAAGTTTAGGGTTAGGGGACGGGGACTGTTTAGGGTACAGCTTAGGGTACGACAACGGTTTAGGGTGAGCGTACGTGTTAGGATACGGGTTAGTGTTAGCGTACGGGTTAGGATTAGAAGACGGGTGAGGGTAAGGCTTCGGGTAAGGGTTAGGGTTAGGGTTAGGGTTAGGGTTAGGGTTAGGGGACGGGGACGGTTTAGGGTACAGGTTAGGGTACGACAACGGTTTAGGGTGAGCGTACGTGTTAGGGTACGGGTTAGTGTTAGCGTACGGGTTAGGATTAGGGGACGGTTGAGGGTAAGGCTTCGGGTAAGGATTAGGGTTAGGGTTAGGGTTAGGGTTAGGGTTAGGGTTAGGGTTAGGGGACGGGGACGGTTTATGGTACAGGTTAGGGTACGACAACGGTTTAGGGTGAGCGTACGTGTTAGAGTACGGGTTAGGATTAGGGGACGGGAGAGGGTAAGGCTTCGGGTAAGGGTTAGGGTTAGGTTTAGGTTTAGGGTTAGGGGACGGGGACGGGGACTGTTTAGGGTACAGGTTAGGGTACATCAACGGTTTAGGGTGAGCGTACGTGTTAGGGTACGGGTTAGTGTTAGCGTACGGGTTAGGATTAGGGGACGGGTGAGGGTAAGGCTTCGGGTAAGGATTAGGGTTAGGGTTAGGGTTAGGGTTAGGGGACGGGGACGGTTTAGGGTACAGGTTAGCGTACGACAACAGTTTAGGCTGAGCGTACGTTTTACGGTATTGGTTAGTGTTAGCGTACGGGTTAGTATTATGGGACGGGTGAGGGTAAGGCTTCGGGTAAGGGTTAGGGTTAGGGTTAGGGTTAGGGTTAGGGGACGGGGACGGTTTAGGGTATAGATTAGGGTACGACAACGGTTTAGGGTGAGCGTACGTGTTAAGGTACGGGTTATTGTTAGCGTACGGGTTAGTATTAGGGGACGGGTGAGGGTAAGGCTTCGGGTAAGGGTTAGGGTTAGGGTTAGGGTTAGGGGACGGGGACGGTTTAGGGTACAGGTTAGGGTACGAAAACGGTTTAGGGTGAGGGTACGTGTTAGGGTACGGGTTAGTGTTAGCGTACGGGTTAGGATTAGGGGACGGGTGAGGGTAAGGCTTCGGGTAAGTGTTAGGGTTAGGGTTAGGGTTAGGGTTAGGGTCAGGGGACGGTTTAGGGTACAAGTTAGGGTACGACAAAGGTTTACGGTGAGCGTACGTGTTAGGGTACGGGTTAGTGTTAGCGTACGGGTGAGGATTAGGGGACGGGTGAGTGTAAGGCTTCGGGTAAGGGTTAGGGTTAGGGTTAGGGTTAGGGTTAGGGGACGCGGACGGTTTAGGGTACAGGTTAGGGTACGACAACGGTTTAGGGTGAGCGTACGTGTTAGGGTACGGGTTAGTGTTAGCGTACGGGTTAGGATTAGGGGACGGGTGAGGGTAAGGCTTCGGGAAAGGGTTAGGGTTAGGGATAGGGTTAGGGTTAGGGGACGGGCACGGGGACGGTTTAGGGTACAGGTTAGGGTACGACAACGGTTTAGGGTGAGGGTACGTGTTAGGGTACGGGTTAGTGTTAGCGTACGGGTTAGGATTAGGGGACGGGTGAGGGTAAGGCTTCGGGTAAGGGTTAGGGTTAGGGTTAGGGTTAGGGTTAGGGGACGGGGACGGGGACGGTTTAGGGTACAGGTTAGGGTACGACAACGGTTTAGGGTGAGCGTACGTGTTAGGGTACGGGTTAGTGTTAGCGTACGGGTTAGGATTAGGGGAAGGGTGAGGGTAAGGCTTCGGGTAAGGGTTAGGGTTAGGGTTAGGGTTAGGGTTAGGGGACGGTGACGGTTTAGGGTACACGTTAGGGTACGACAATGGTTTATGCTGAGCGTACGTGTTAGGGTACGGGTTAGTGATAGCGTACGGGTTAGGATTAGGGGACGGGTGAGGGTAAGGCTTCGGGTAAGTGTTAGGGTTAGGGTTAGGGTTAGGGTTAGGGTTAGGGGACGGGGACGGGGACGGTTTAGGGTGCAGGTTAGGGTACGACAACGATTTAGGTTGAGCGTACGTGTTAGGGTACGGGTTAGTGTTAGCGTATGGGTTAGGATTATGGGACGGGTGAGGGTAAGGCTACGGGTAAGGGTTAGGGTAAGTGTTAGAGTTAGGGTTAGGGGACGGGGACGGTTTAGGGTATAGATTAGGGTACGACAACGGTTTAGGGTGAGCGTACGTGTTAGGGTACGGGTTATTGTTAGCGTACGGGTTAGGATTAGGGGACGGGTGAGGGTAAGGCTTCGGGTAAGGGTTAGGGTTAGGGTTAGGGTTAGGGGACGGGGACGGTTTAGGGTACAGGTTAGGGTACGAAAACGGTTTAGGGTGAGGGTACGTGTTAGGGTACGGGTTAGTGTTAGCGTACGGGTTAGGATTAGGGGACGGGTGAGGGTAAGGCTTCGGGTAAGTGTTATGGTTAGGGTTAGGGTTAGGGTTAGCGTCAGTGGATGGTTTAGGGTACAAGTTAGGGTACGACAAAGGTTTAGGGTGAGCGTACGTGTTAGGGTACGGGTTAGTGTTAGCGTACGGGTGAGGATTAGGGGACGGGTGAGTGTAAGGCTTCGGGTAAGGGTTAGGGTTAGGGTTAGGGTTAGGGTTAGGGGACGGGGACGGTTTAGGGTACAGGTTAGGGTACGACAACGGTTTAGGGTGAGCGTACGTGTTAGGGTACGGGTTAGTGTTAGCGTACGGGTTAGGATTAGGGGACGGGTGAGGGTAAGGCTTCGGGAAAGGGTTAGGGTTAGGGATAGGGTTAGGGTTAGGGGATGGGCACGGGGACGGTTCAGGGTACAGGTTAGGGTACGACAACTGTTTAGGGTGAGGGTACGTGTTAGGGTACGGGTTAGTGTTAGCGTACGGGTTAGGATTAGGGGACGGGTGAGGGTAAGACTTCGGGTAAGGGTTAGGGTTTGGGTTAGGGTTAGGGTTAGGGGACGGGTACGGGGAGGTTTAGGGTACAGGTTAGGGTACGACAACGGTTTAGGGTGAGCGTACGTGTTAGGGTACGGGTTAGTGTTAGCGTACGGGTTAGGATTAGGGGACGGGTGAGGGTAAGGCTTCGGGTAAGGGTTAGGGTTAGGGTTAGGGTTAGGGTTAGGGTTAGGGTTAGGGGATGGGGACGGTTTAGGGTACAGGTTAGGGTACGACAACGGTTTAGGGTGAGCGTACGTGTTAGGGTACGGGTTAGTGTTAGCGTATGGGCTAGGATTAGGGGACGGGTGAGGGTAAGGCTTCGGGTAAGGGTTAGGGTTAGGGTTAGGTTTAGGGTTAGGGGACGGTGACGGCTTAGCGCACAGGTTAGGGTACGACAACGGTTTATGGTGAGCGTACGTGTTAGGGTACGGTTTAGTGTTAGCGTACGGGTTAGGATTAGGGGACGGGTGAGTGTAAGGCTTCGGTTAAGTGTTAGAGTTAGGGTTAGGGTTAGGGTTAGGGGACGGGGACGGGGACGGTTTAGGGTACAGGTTAGGGTACCACAACGATTTAGGGTGAGCGTACGTGTTAGGGTACGGGTTACTGTTAGCGTACGGGTTAGGATTATGGGACGGGTGAGGGTAAGGCTTCGGGTAAGGATTAGGGTTAGGGTTAGTGTTACGGTTAGGGGACAGGGACGGTTTAGGGTATAGGTTAGGGTACGACAACGGTTTAGGGTGAGCGTACGTGTTAGGGTACGGGTTATTGTTAGCGTACGGTTTAGGATTAGGGGACGGGTGAGGGTAAGGCTTCGGGTAAGGGTTAGGGTTAGGGTTAGGGTTAGGGTTAGGGGACAGGGACGGTGTAGGGTACAGGTTAGGGTACGACAACGGTTTAAGGTGAGCGTACGTGTTAGGGTACGGGTTAGTGTTAGGGTACGGTTTAGGATTAGGGGACGGGTGAGGGTAAGGCTTCGGGTAAGGGTTAGGGTTAGGGTTAGGGTTCGGGTTAGGGGACGGGGACGGTTTAGGGTACAGGTTAGTGTACGACAACGCTTTAGGGTGAAGGTTAGTGTTAGGGTATGGGTTAGTGTTGGCGTACGGGTTAGGATTAGGGGACGGGTGAGGGTAAGGCTTCGGGTAAGGGTTAGGGTTAGGGTTAGGGTTAGTGGACGGGGACGGGGACGGTTTAGGGTACAGGTTAGGGTACGACAACGGTTTAGTGTGAGCTTACGTGTTAGGGTACGGGTTAGTGTTAGCGTACGAGTTAGGATTAGGGGACGTGTGAGGGTAAGGCTTCGGGTAAGGGTTAAGGTTAGGGTTAGGGTTAGGGTTAGGGGACGGGGACGGTTTAGTGTACAGGTGAGGGTAAGACAACGGTTTAGTGTGAGCGTACGTGTTAGGGTACGGGTTAGTGTTAGCGTACGGGTTAGGATTAGGGGACGGGTGAGGGTAAGGCTTCGGGTAAGGGTTAGGGTTAGTGTTAGGGTTAGGGTTAGGGTTAGGGGACGGGGACAGGGACGGTTTAGGGTATAGGTTAGGGTACGACAACGGTTTATGTTAAGCGTACGTATTAGGGTACGGGTTAGTGTTAGCGTACGGGTTAGGATTAGGGGACGGGTGAGGGTAAGGCTTCGGGTAAGGTTTAGGGTTGGGTTTAGGGTTAGGGGACGGGGACGGGGACGGGGACGGTTTAGGGTATAGGTTAGTGTACGACATCGGTTTAGGGTGAGCGTACGTGTTAGGGTACAGGTTAGTGTTAGCGTATGGGTTAGGATTAGGGGACGGGTGAGGGTAAGGCTTCGGGTAAAGTTTAGGGTTAGGGTTAGGCTTAGGATTATGGGACGGTGACGGTTTAGGGTACAGGTTAGGGTACGACAACGGTTTCGGGTGAGCGTACGTTTTAGGGTATGGGTTAGTTTTAGCGTACGGGTTAGGATTAGGGGACGGGTGAGGGTAAGGCTTCAGGTAAGGGTTAGGGTTAGGGTTAGGGTTAGGGTTAGGGGACGGGGACGGTTTAGGGTACGACAACGGTTTATGGTGAGCGTACGTGTTAGGGTACGTGTTAGTGTTAGCGTACGGGTTAGGATTAGGGGACGGGTGAGGGTAAGGCTTCGGGTAAGGGTTAGGGTTAGGGTTAGTGTTAGGGTTAGCGGACGGGGACGGTTTAGGGTACAGGTTAGGGTACGACAACGGTTTAGGGTGAGCGTACGTGTTAGGGTACGGGTTAGTGTTAGCGTACGTGTTAGGATTAGGGGACGGGTGAGGGTAAGGCTTCGGGTAGGTTTAGGGTTAGGGTTAGGGTTAGGGTTAGGGTTAGGGTTAGGGTTAGGGGACAGGGACGGTTTAGGGTACAGGTTAGGGTACGACAACTGTTTAAGGTGAGCGTACGTGTTAGGGTACGGGTTAGTGTTAGCGTACGGGTTAGGATTAGGGGACGGTTGAGTGTAAGGCTTCGGGTAAGGATTAGGGTTAGGGTTAGTGTTAGGGTTAGGATTAGGGGACGGGGACGGTTTAGGGTACAGTTTAGGGTACGACAACGGTTTAGGTTAAGCGTACGTGTTAGGGTACAGGTTAGTGTTAGCGTACGGTTTTGGAATAGGGGACGGGTGAAGGTAAGGCTTTGGGTAAGGGTTAGGGTTAGGGTTAGGGTTAGGGTTAGGGGACGGTGACGGTTTAGGGTACAGGTTAGGGTACGACAACGGTTTATGGTGAGCGTACGTGTTAGGGTACCGGTTAGTGTTAGCGTACGGGTTAGGATTAGCGGACGGGTGAGGGTAAGGCTTCGGGTAAGGTTTAGGGTTAGGGTTAGGGTTAGGGTTAGGGTTAGTGGACGGGGACGGTTTAGGGTACAGGTTAGGGTACGACAACGATTTAGGGTGAGCGTACGTGTTAAGGTACGGGTTAGTGTTAGCGTACGGGTTAGGATTATGGGACGGGTGACTGTAAGGCTTCGGGTAAGGGTTAGGGTTAGGCTTAGGGTTAGGGTTAGGGGACGGGGACGGTTTAGGGTATAGGTTAGGGTACGACAACGGTTTAGGGTGAGCGTACGTGTTAGGGTACGGGTTATTGTTATCGTACGGGTTAGGATTAGCGGACGGGTGAGGGTAAGGATTCGGGTAAGGGTTAGGGTTAGGGTTAGGGTTAGGGTTAGGGTTAGGGGACAGGGACGTTTAGGGTACAGGTTAGGGTACGACAACGGTTTAAGGTGAGCGTACGTGTTAGGGTACGGGTTAGTGTTAGGGTACGGTTTAGGATTAGGGGACGTGTGAGTGTAAGGCTTCGTGTAAGGGTTAGGGTTAGGGTTAGGGTTCGGGTTAGGGGACGGGGACGGTTTAGGGTACAGGTTAGTGTACGACAATGGTTTAGGGTGAGCGTACGTGTTAGGGTACGGGTTAGTGTTGGCGTACGGGTTAGGATTAGGGGACGGGTGAGGGTAAGGCTTCGGGTAAGGGTTAGGGTTAGGGTTAGGTTTAGGGGACGGGGACAGGGATGGTTTCGTGTACAGGTTAGGGTAGGACAACGGTTTAGTGTGAGCTTAAGTGTTAGGGTACGGGTTAGTGGTAGCGTACGGGTTAGGATTAGGGGACGGGTGAGGGTAAGGCTTCGGGTAAGGTTTAGGGTTAGTGTTAGGTTTAGGGTTAGGGTTAGGGGACGGGGACGGTTTAGGGTACAGGTTAGGGTACGACAACGGTTTAGGGTGAGCGTACGTGTTTGGGTACGGGTTAGTGTTAGCGTACGGGTTAGGATTAGGGGACGGGTGAGGGTAAGGCTTCGGGTAAGGGTTAGGGTTAGGGTTAGGGTTAGGGTTAGAGGACGGGGACGGTTTAGGGTACAGGTTAGGGTACGACAAAGGTTTAGGGTGAGTGTACGTGTTAGGGTACGGTTTAGTGTTAGCGTACGGGATAGGAATAGGGGACGGGTGAGGGTAAGGCTTCGGGTAAGGGTTAGGGTTAGGGTTAGGTTTAGGGTTAGGGAACGGGCACGGGGACAGTTTAGGGTACAGGTTAGGGTACGACAACGGTTTAGGGTGAGCGTACGTGTTAGGGTACGGGTTAGTGTTAGCGTACGGGTTAGGATTAGGGGACGGGTGAGGGTAAAGCTTCGGGTAAGGGTTAGGGTTAGGGTTAGGGTTAGGGTTAGGGGACGGGGACGGTTTAGGGTACAGGTTAGAGTACGACAACGGTTTAGTGTGAGCGTACGTGTTAGGGTACGGGTTATTGTTAGCGTACGGGTTAGGATTAGGGGACGGGTGAGGGTAAGGCTTCGGGTAAGGGTTAGGGTTAGGGTTAGGGTTGGGTTAGGGTTAGGGGACGGGGACGGTTTAGGGTACAGTTTAGGGTACGACAACGGTTTAGGGTGAGCGTACGTGTTAGGGTACGGGTTAGTGTTAGCGTACGGGTTAGGATTAGGGGACGGGTGAGGGTAAGGCTTCGGGTAAGGGTTAGGGTTAGGGTTAGGGTTAGGGTTAGGGTTAGGGGACGGGGACGGTTTAGGGTACAGGTTAGAGTACGACAACGGTTTAGGGTGAGCGTACGTGTTAGGGTACGGGTTATTGTTAGCGTACGGGTTAGGATTAGGGGACGGGTGAGGGTAAGGCTTCGGGTAAGGGTTAAGGTTAGGGTTAGGGTTAGGGTTAGGGGACGGGCACGGGGACGGTTTAGGGTACAGGTTAGGGTACGACAACGGTTTATGGTGAGCGTACGTGTTAGGGTACGGGTTAGTGTTAGCGTACGGGTTAGGATTAGGGGACGGGTGAGGGTAAGGCTTCGGGTAAGGGTTAGGGTTAGGTTTAGGGGACGGGGACGGTTTTGGGTACAGGTTAGGGTACGACAACTGTTTAGTGGAGCGTACGTGTTAGGGTACGGGTTAGTGTTAGCGTACGGGTTAGGATTAGGGGACGGGTGAGGTTAAGGCTTCGGGTAAGGGTTAGGGTTAGGGTTAGGGTTAGTGTTAGGGGACGGGGACGGTTTAGGGTACAGGTTAGGGTACGACAACGGTTTAGGTTGAGCGTACCTGTTAGGGTACGGGTTAGTTTTAGCGTACGGGTTAGGATTAGGGGACGGGTGAGGGTAAGGTTTCAGGTAAGGGTTCGGGTTAGGGTTAGGGTTAGGGTTAGGGTTAGGCGACGGGGACGGTTTAGCGTACAGGTTAGGGTACGACAACGGTTTAGGGTGAGCGTACGTGTTAAGGTACGTGTTTGTGTTAGTGTACGGGTTAGGATTAGGGGACGGGTGAGGGTAAGGCTTCGGGTAAGGGTTAGGGTTAGGGTTAGGGTTAGGGTTAGGGTTAGGGCACGGGGACGGTTTAGGGTACGACAATGTTTTAGGGTGAGCCTACGTGATAGGGTACGGGTTAGTGTTAGCGTACGGGTTAGGATTAGTGGACGGGTGAGGGTAAGGCTTCGGGTAAGGGTTAGGGTTAGGCTTAGGGTTAGGGTTAGGGTTAGGGTTAGGGGACGGGGATGGTTTAGGGTACAGGTTAGGGTACGACAACGGTTTAGGGTGGTGCGTACGTGTTAGGGTACGGGTTAGTGTTAGCGTACGGGTTAGGATTAGGGGACGGGTGAGGGTAAGGCTTCGGGTAAGGGTTAGGGTAAGGGTTAGGGTTAGGGTTCGGGGACGGGGACGTTTTAGGGTACAGGTTAGCGTATGACAACGGTTTAGGGTGAGCGTACTTGTTAGGGTACGGGTTAGTGTTAGCGTACGGGTTAGGATTAGGGGACGGGTGAGTGTAAGGCTTCCGGTAAGGGTTAGGGTTAGGGTTAGGGTTAGGGTTAGGGGACGGGGACGGTTTAGGGTACAGGTTAGGGTACGACAACGGTTTAGGGTGAGCGTACGTGTTAGGGTACGGGTTAGTGTTAGCGTACGGGTAAGGATTAGGGGACGGGTGAGTGTAAGGCTTCGGGTAAGGGTTAGGGTTAGGGTTAGGTTTAGGGTTAGGGGACGGGGACGGTTTAGGGTACAGGTTAGGGTACGACAACGGTTTAGGGTGAGCGTACATGTTAGGGTACGGTTTAGTGTTAGTGTACGGGTTAGGATTAGGGGACGGGTGAGTGTAAGGCTTCGGGTAAGGGTTAGGGTTAGGGTTAGGGTTAGGGTTAGGGTTAGAGGACGGGGACGGTTTAGGGTGCAGCTTAGGGCACGACAACGGTTTAGGGTGAGCGTACGTGTTAGGGTACTGGTTAGTGTTAGCGTACGGGTTAGGATTAGGGGACGGGTGAGGGTAAGGCTTCTGGTAAGTGTTAGGGTTAGGGTTAGGGTTAGGGTTAGGGTTTGGGGACGGGGACGGTTTAGGGTACAGGTTAGGTTACGACAACGCTTTAGGGTGAGCGTACGTGTTAGGGTACGGGTTAGTGTTAGCGTACGGGTTAGGTTTAGGGGACGGGTGAGGGTAAGGCTTCGGGTAAGGGTTAGGGTTAGGGTTGGGTTAGGGTTAGGGTTAGGGGACGGGCATGGTTTAGGGTTCAGGTTAGGGTACGACAACGGTTTAAGGTGAGCGTACGTGTTAGGGTACGGGTTAGTGTTAGCGTACGGGTTAGGATTAGGGGACGGGTGAGGGTAAGGTTTAGGGTTAGGGTTAGGGGACGGGGACGGGAACGGTTTAGGGTACAGGTTAGGGCACGTCAACGGTTTAGGGTGAGGGTACGTGTTATGGTACGGGTTAGTGTTAGGGTACGGGTTAGGATTAAGGGACGGGTGAGGGTAAGGCTTCGGGTAAGGGTTAGGGTTAGGGTTAGGGTTAGGGTTAGGGTTAGGGGATGGGGACGTGTTAGGGTACAGGTTAGGGTACGACAACAGTTTAGGGGAGCGTACGTGTTAGGGTACGGGTTAGTGTTAGCGTACGGGTTAGGATTAGGGGACGGGTGAGGGTAAGGCTTCGGGTAAGGGTTAGGGTTAGGGTTAGGGTTAGGGTTAGGGTTAGGGGACGGGGACGGTTTAGGGTACAGGTTAGGGTACGACAACGGTTTAGGGTGAGCGTACGTGTTAGGGTACGGGTTAGTGTTAGTGTACGGGTTAGGATTAGGGGACGGGAGAGTGTAAGGCTTCGGGTAAGGGTTAGGGTTAGGGTTAGGGTTAGGGTTAGGGTTAGAGGACGGGGACGGTTTAGGGTGCAGCTTAGGGTACGACAACGGTTTATGGTGAGCGTACGTGTTAGGGTACTGGTTAGTGTTAGCGTACGGGTTAGGATTAGGGGACGGGTGAGGGTAAGGCTTCGGGTAAGTGTTAGGGTTAGGGTTAGGGTTAGGGTTAGGGTTTGGGGACGGGGACGGTTTAGGGTACAGGTTAGGTTACGACAACGGTTTAGGGTGAGCGTACGTGTTAGGGTACGGGTTAGTGTTAGCGTACGGGTTAGGATTAGGGGACGGGTGAGGGTAAGGCTTCGGGTAAGGGTTAGGGTTAGGGTTGGGTTAGGGTTAGGGTTAGGGGACGGGCATGGTTTAGGGTTCAGGTTAGGGTACGACAACGGTTTAGGGTGAGCGTACGTGTTAGGGTACGGGTTAGTGTTAGCGTACGGGTTAGGATTAGGGGACGGGTGAGGGTAAGGTTTAGGGTTAGGGTTAGTGGACGGGGACGGGAACGGTTTAGGGTACAGGTTAGGGTACATCAACGATTTAGGGTGAGCGTACGTGTTATGGTCCGGGTTAGTGTTAGGGTACGGGTTAGGATTAGGGGACGGGTGAGGGTAAGGCTTCGGGTAAGGGTTAGGGTTAGGGTTAGGGTTAGGGTTAGGGTTAGGGGACGGGGACGGTTTAGGGTACAGGTTAGGGTACGACAACGGTTTAGGGTGAGCGTACGTGTTAGGGTACGGGTTAGTGTTAGCGTACGGGTTAGGATTAGGGGACGGGTGAGGGTAAGGCTTCGGGTAAGGTTTAGGGTTAGGTTTAGTGTTAGGGGACGGGGACTGGGACGGTTTAGGGTACAGGTTAGGGTACGTCAACGGTTTAGGGTGAGCGTACGTGTTAGGGTACGGGTTAGTGTTAGCGTACGGGTTAGGATTAGGGGACGGGTGAGGGTAAGGCTTCGGGTAAGGGTTAGGGTTAGGGTTAGGGTTAGGGTTAGGGGACGGGGACGGGGACGGTTAGGGTACAGGTTAGGGTACGACAGCAGTTTAGCCTGAGCGTACGTTTTACGGTACGGGTTAGTGTTAGCGTACGGGTTAGGATTATGGGAAGGGTGAGGGTAAGGCTTCGGGTAAGGTTTAGGGTTAGGGTTAGGGTTAGGGGACGGGGACGGGGACGGGGGCGGTTTAGGGTACAGGTTAGGGTACGACAACGGTTTAGGGTGAGCGTACGTGTTAGGGTACGGGTTAGTGTTAGCGTACGGGTTAGGAATAGGGGACGGGTGAGGGTAAGGCTTCGGGTAAGAGTTAGGGTTAGGGTTAGGGTTAGGGTTCAGGGACGGGGACGTTTTAGGGTACAGGTTAGCGTACGACAACGGTTTAGGGTGAGCGTACGTGTTAGGGTACGGGTTAGTGTTAGCGTACGGGTTAGGATTAGGGGACGGGTGAGTGTAAGGCTTCCGGTAAGGGTTAGGGTTAGGGTTAGGGTTAGGGTTAGGGGACGGGGACGGTTTAGGGTACAGGTTAGGGTACGACAACGGTTTAGGGTGAGCATACGTGTTAGGGTACGGTTTAGTGTTAGCGTACAGGTTAGGATTAGGGGACGGGTGAGGGTAAGGCTTCGGGTAAGGTTTAGGGTTAGGGTTAGGGTTAGGGTTAGGGTTAGGGGATGGGGACGGGTTAGGGTACAGGTAGGGTACGACAACGGTTTAGGGGAGCGTACGTGTTAGGGTACGGGTTAGTGTTAGCGTACGGGTTAGGATTAGGTGACGGGTGAGGGTAAGGCTTCGGGTAAGGGTTAGGGTTAGGGTTAGGGTTAGGGGACGGGGACGGTTTACGGTACAGGTTAGGGTACGACAACGGTTTAGGGTGAGCGTACGTGTTAGGTTACGGGTTAGTGTTAGCGTACGGGTTAGGATTAGGGGACGGGAGAGTGTAAGGCTTCGGGTAAGGGTTAGGGTTAGGGTTAGGGTTAGGGTTAGGGTTAGAGGACGGGGACGGTTTAGGGTGCAGCTTAGGGTACGACAACGGTTTATGGTGAGCGTACGTGTTAGGGTACTGGTTAGTGTTAGCGTACGGGTTAGGATTAGGGGACGGGTGAGGGTAAGGCTTCGGGTAAGTGTTAGGGTTAGGGTTAGGGTTAGGGTTAGGGTTTGGGGACGGGGACGGTTTAGGGTACAGGTTAGGTTACGACAACGGTTTAGGGTGAGCGTACGTGTTAGGGTACGGGTTAGTGTTAGCGTACGGGTTAGGATTAGGGGACGGGTGAGGGTAAGGCTTCGGGTAAGGGTTAGGGTTAGGGTTGGGTTAGGGTTAGGGTTAGGGGACGGGCATGGTTTAGGGTTCAGGTTAGGGTACGACAACGGTTTAGGGTGAGCGTACGTGTTAGGGTACGGGTTAGTGTTAGCGTACGGGTTAGGATTAGGGGACGGGTGAGGGTAAGGTTTAGGGTTAGGGTTAGTGGACGGGGACGGGAACGGTTTAGGGTACAGGTTAGGGTACATCAACGATTTAGGGTGAGCGTACGTGTTATGGTCCGGGTTAGTGTTAGGGTACGGGTTAGGATTAGGGGACGGGTGAGGGTAAGGCTTCGGGTAAGGGTTAGGGTTAGGGTTAGGGTTAGGGTTAGGGTTAGGGGACGGGGACGGTTTAGGGTACAGGTTAGGGTACGACAACGGTTTAGGGTGAGCGTACGTGTTAGGGTACGGGTTAGTGTTAGCGTACGGGTTAGGATTAGGGGACGGGTGAGGGTAAGGCTTCGGGTAAGGTTTAGGGTTAGGTTTAGTGTTAGGGGACGGGGACTGGGACGGTTTAGGGTACAGGTTAGGGTACGTCAACGGTTTAGGGTGAGCGTACGTGTTAGGGTACGGGTTAGTGTTAGCGTACGGGTTAGGATTAGGGGACGGGTGAGGGTAAGGCTTCGGGTAAGGGTTAGGGTTAGGGTTAGGGTTAGGGTTAGGGGACGGGGACGGGGACGGTTAGGGTACAGGTTAGGGTACGACAGCAGTTTAGCCTGAGCGTACGTTTTACGGTACGGGTTAGTGTTAGCGTACGGGTTAGGATTATGGGAAGGGTGAGGGTAAGGCTTCGGGTAAGGTTTAGGGTTAGGGTTAGGGTTAGGGGACGGGGACGGGGACGGGGGCGGTTTAGGGTACAGGTTAGGGTACGACAACGGTTTAGGGTGAGCGTACGTGTTAGGGTACGGGTTAGTGTTAGCGTACGGGTTAGGAATAGGGGACGGGTGAGGGTAAGGCTTCGGGTAAGAGTTAGGGTTAGGGTTAGGGTTAGGGTTCAGGGACGGGGACGTTTTAGGGTACAGGTTAGCGTACGACAACGGTTTAGGGTGAGCGTACGTGTTAGGGTACGGGTTAGTGTTAGCGTACGGGTTAGGATTAGGGGACGGGTGAGTGTAAGGCTTCCGGTAAGGGTTAGGGTTAGGGTTAGGGTTAGGGTTAGGGGACGGGGACGGTTTAGGGTACAGGTTAGGGTACGACAACGGTTTAGGGTGAGCATACGTGTTAGGGTACGGTTTAGTGTTAGCGTACAGGTTAGGATTAGGGGACGGGTGAGGGTAAGGCTTCGGGTAAGGTTTAGGGTTAGGGTTAGGGTTAGGGTTAGGGTTAGGGGATGGGGACGGGTTAGGGTACAGGTAGGGTACGACAACGGTTTAGGGGAGCGTACGTGTTAGGGTACGGGTTAGTGTTAGCGTACGGGTTAGGATTAGGTGACGGGTGAGGGTAAGGCTTCGGGTAAGGGTTAGGGTTAGGGTTAGGGTTAGGGGACGGGGACGGTTTACGGTACAGGTTAGGGTACGACAACGGTTTAGGGTGAGCGTACGTGTTAGGTTACGGGTTAGTGTTAGCGTACGGGTTAGGATTAGGGGACGGGTGAGGGTAAGGCTTCGGGTAAGGGTTAGGGTTAGGGTTAGTGTTAGGGGACGGGGACGGCGACGGTTTAGGGTACAGGTTAGGGTACGTCAACGGTTTAGGGTGAGCGTACGTGTTAGGGTACGGGTTAGTGTTAGAGTACGGGTTAGGATTAGGGGACGGGTGAGGGTAAGGCTTCGGGTAAGGGTTAGGGTTAGGGTTAGGGTTAGGGTTAGGGTTAGGGGACGGGGACGGTTTAGGGTACAGGTTAGGGTACGACAACAGTTTAGGCTGAGCGTACGTTTTACGGTACGGTTTAGTGTTAGCGTACGTGTTAGGATTATGGGAAGGGTGAGGGTAAGGCTTCGGGTAAGGTTTAGGGTTAGGGTTAGGGTTAGGGTTAGGGGAAGGGGACGGGGACGGTTTAGGGTACAGGTTAGGGTACGACAATGGTTTAGGGTGAGCGTACGTGTTAGGGTACGTGTTAGTGTAAGCGTACGGTTTAGGATTAAGGGACGGGTGAGGGTAAGGCTTCGGGAAAGGGTTAGGGTTAGGGTTAGGGTTAGTGGACGGGGACGGTTTAGGGTACAGGTTAGGGTACGACAACGATTTAGGGTGAGCGTACGTGTTAAGGTACGGGTTAGTGTTAGCGTACGGGTTAGGATTATGGGACGGGTGACTGTAAGGCTTCGGGTAAGGGTTAGGGTTAGGCTTAGGGTTAGGGTTAGGGGACGGGGACGGTTTAGGGTATAGGTTAGGGTACGACAACGGTTTAGGGTGAGCGTACGTGTTAGGGTACGGGTTATTGTTATCGTACGGGTTAGGATTAGCGGACGGGTGAGGGTAAGGATTCGGGTAAGGGTTAGGGTTAGGGTTAGGGTTAGGGTTAGGGTTAGGGGACAGGGACGTTTAGGGTACAGGTTAGGGTACGACAACGGTTTAAGGTGAGCGTACGTGTTAGGGTACGGGTTAGTGTTAGGGTACGGTTTAGGATTAGGGGACGTGTGAGTGTAAGGCTTCGTGTAAGGGTTAGGGTTAGGGTTAGGGTTCGGGTTAGGGGACGGGGACGGTTTAGGGTACAGGTTAGTGTACGACAATGGTTTAGGGTGAGCGTACGTGTTAGGGTACGGGTTAGTGTTGGCGTACGGGTTAGGATTAGGGGACGGGTGAGGGTAAGGCTTCGGGTAAGGGTTAGGGTTAGGGTTAGGTTTAGGGGACGGGGACAGGGATGGTTTCGTGTACAGGTTAGGGTAGGACAACGGTTTAGTGTGAGCTTAAGTGTTAGGGTACGGGTTAGTGGTAGCGTACGGGTTAGGATTAGGGGACGGGTGAGGGTAAGGCTTCGGGTAAGGTTTAGGGTTAGTGTTAGGTTTAGGGTTAGGGTTAGGGGACGGGGACGGTTTAGGGTACAGGTTAGGGTACGACAACGGTTTAGGGTGAGCGTACGTGTTTGGGTACGGGTTAGTGTTAGCGTACGGGTTAGGATTAGGGGACGGGTGAGGGTAAGGCTTCGGGTAAGGGTTAGGGTTAGGGTTAGGGTTAGGGTTAGAGGACGGGGACGGTTTAGGGTACAGGTTAGGGTACGACAAAGGTTTAGGGTGAGTGTACGTGTTAGGGTACGGTTTAGTGTTAGCGTACGGGATAGGAATAGGGGACGGGTGAGGGTAAGGCTTCGGGTAAGGGTTAGGGTTAGGGTTAGGTTTAGGGTTAGGGAACGGGCACGGGGACAGTTTAGGGTACAGGTTAGGGTACGACAACGGTTTAGGGTGAGCGTACGTGTTAGGGTACGGGTTAGTGTTAGCGTACGGGTTAGGATTAGGGGACGGGTGAGGGTAAAGCTTCGGGTAAGGGTTAGGGTTAGGGTTAGGGTTAGGGTTAGGGGACGGGGACGGTTTAGGGTACAGGTTAGAGTACGACAACGGTTTAGTGTGAGCGTACGTGTTAGGGTACGGGTTATTGTTAGCGTACGGGTTAGGATTAGGGGACGGGTGAGGGTAAGGCTTCGGGTAAGGGTTAGGGTTAGGGTTAGGGTTGGGTTAGGGTTAGGGGACGGGGACGGTTTAGGGTACAGTTTAGGGTACGACAACGGTTTAGGGTGAGCGTACGTGTTAGGGTACGGGTTAGTGTTAGCGTACGGGTTAGGATTAGGGGACGGGTGAGGGTAAGGCTTCGGGTAAGGGTTAGGGTTAGGGTTAGGGTTAGGGTTAGGGTTAGGGGACGAGGACGGTTTAGGGTACAGGTTAGAGTACGACAACGGTTTAGGGTGAGCGTACGTGTTAGGGTACGGGTTATTGTTAGCGTACGGGTTAGGATTAGGGGACGGGTGAGGGTAAGGCTTCGGGTAAGGGTTAAGGTTAGGGTTAGGGTTAGGGTTAGGGGACGGGCACGGGGACGGTTTAGGGTACAGGTTAGGGTACGACAACGGTTTATGGTGAGCGTACGTGTTAGGGTACGGGTTAGTGTTAGCGTACGGGTTAGGATTAGGGGACGGGTGAGGGTAAGGCTTCGGGTAAGGGTTAGGGTTAGGTTTAGGGGACGGGGACGGTTTTGGGTACAGGTTAGGGTACGACAACTGTTTAGTGGAGCGTACGTGTTAGGGTACGGGTTAGTGTTAGCGTACGGGTTAGGATTAGGGGACGGGTGAGGTTAAGGCTTCGGGTAAGGGTTAGGGTTAGGGTTAGGGTTAGTGTTAGGGGACGGGGACGGTTTAGGGTACAGGTTAGGGTACGACAACGGTTTAGGTTGAGCGTACCTGTTAGGGTACGGGTTAGTTTTAGCGTACGGGTTAGGATTAGGGGACGGGTGAGGGTAAGGTTTCAGGTAAGGGTTCGGGTTAGGGTTAGGGTTAGGGTTAGGGTTAGGCGACGGGGACGGTTTAGCGTACAGGTTAGGGTACGACAACGGTTTAGGGTGAGCGTACGTGTTAAGGTACGTGTTTGTGTTAGTGTACGGGTTAGGATTAGGGGACGGGTGAGGGTAAGGCTTCGGGTAAGGGTTAGGGTTAGGGTTAGGGTTAGGGTTAGGGTTAGGGCACGGGGACGGTTTAGGGTACGACAATGTTTTAGGGTGAGCCTACGTGATAGGGTACGGGTTAGTGTTAGCGTACGGGTTAGGATTAGTGGACGGGTGAGGGTAAGGCTTCGGGTAAGGGTTAGGGTTAGGCTTAGGGTTAGGGTTAGGGTTAGGGTTAGGGGACGGGGATGGTTTAGGGTACAGGTTAGGGTACGACAACGGTTTAGGGTGGTGCGTACGTGTTAGGGTACGGGTTAGTGTTAGCGTACGGGTTAGGATTAGGGGACGGGTGAGGGTAAGGCTTCGGGTAAGGGTTAGGGTAAGGGTTAGGGTTAGGGTTCGGGGACGGGGACGTTTTAGGGTACAGGTTAGCGTATGACAACGGTTTAGGGTGAGCGTACTTGTTAGGGTACGGGTTAGTGTTAGCGTACGGGTTAGGATTAGGGGACGGGTGAGTGTAAGGCTTCCGGTAAGGGTTAGGGTTAGGGTTAGGGTTAGGGTTAGGGGACGGGGACGGTTTAGGGTACAGGTTAGGGTACGACAACGGTTTAGGGTGAGCGTACGTGTTAGGGTACGGGTTAGTGTTAGCGTACGGGTAAGGATTAGGGGACGGGTGAGTGTAAGGCTTCGGGTAAGGGTTAGGGTTAGGGTTAGGTTTAGGGTTAGGGGACGGGGACGGTTTAGGTTACAGGTTAGGGTACGACAACGGTTTAGGGTGAGCGTACATGTTAGGGTACGGTTTAGTGTTAGTGTACGGGTTAGGATTAGGGGACGGGTGAGTGTAAGGCTTCGGGTAAGGGTTAGGGTTAGGGTTAGGGTTAGGGTTAGGGTTAGAGGACGGGGACGGTTTAGGGTGCAGCTTAGGGCACGACAACGGTTTAGGGTGAGCGTACGTGTTAGGGTACTGGTTAGTGTTAGCGTACGGGTTAGGATTAGGGGACGGGTGAGGGTAAGGCTTCTGGTAAGTGTTAGGGTTAGGGTTAGGGTTAGGGTTAGGGTTTGGGGACGGGGACGGTTTAGGGTACAGGTTAGGTTACGACAACGCTTTAGGGTGAGCGTACGTGTTAGGGTACGGGTTAGTGTTAGCGTACGGGTTAGGTTTAGGGGACGGGTGAGGGTAAGGCTTCGGGTAAGGGTTAGGGTTAGGGTTGGGTTAGGGTTAGGGTTAGGGGACGGGCATGGTTTAGGGTTCAGGTTAGGGTACGACAACGGTTTAAGGTGAGCGTACGTGTTAGGGTACGGGTTAGTGTTAGCGTACGGGTTAGGATTAGGGGACGGGTGAGGGTAAGGTTTAGGGTTAGGGTTAGGGGACGGGGACGGGAACGGTTTAGGGTACAGGTTAGGGCACGTCAACGGTTTAGGGTGAGGGTACGTGTTATGGTACGGGTTAGTGTTAGGGTACGGGTTAGGATTAAGGGACGGGTGAGGGTAAGGCTTCGGGTAAGGGTTAGGGTTAGGGTTAGGGTTAGGGTTAGGGTTAGGGGATGGGGACGTGTTAGGGTACAGGTTAGGGTACGACAACAGTTTAGGGGAGCGTACGTGTTAGGGTACGGGTTAGTGTTAGCGTACGGGTTAGGATTAGGGGACGGGTGAGGGTAAGGCTTCGGGTAAGGGTTAGGGTTAGGGTTAGGGTTAGGGTTAGGGTTAGGGGACGGGGACGGTTTAGGGTACAGGTTAGGGTACGACAACGGTTTAGGGTGAGCGTACGTGTTAGGGTACGGGTTAGTGTTAGTGTACGGGTTAGGATTAGGGGACGGGAGAGTGTAAGGCTTCGGGTAAGGGTTAGGGTTAGGGTTAGGGTTAGGGTTAGGGTTAGAGGACGGGGACGGTTTAGGGTGCAGCTTAGGGTACGACAACGGTTTATGGTGAGCGTACGTGTTAGGGTACTGGTTAGTGTTAGCGTACGGGTTAGGATTAGGGGACGGGTGAGGGTAAGGCTTCGGGTAAGTGTTAGGGTTAGGGTTAGGGTTAGGGTTAGGGTTTGGGGACGGGGACGGTTTAGGGTACAGGTTAGGTTACGACAACGGTTTAGGGTGAGCGTACGTGTTAGGGTACGGGTTAGTGTTAGCGTACGGGTTAGGATTAGGGGACGGGTGAGGGTAAGGCTTCGGGTAAGGGTTAGGGTTAGGGTTGGGTTAGGGTTAGGGTTAGGGGACGGGCATGGTTTAGGGTTCAGGTTAGGGTACGACAACGGTTTAGGGTGAGCGTACGTGTTAGGGTACGGGTTAGTGTTAGCGTACGGGTTAGGATTAGGGGACGGGTGAGGGTAAGGTTTAGGGTTAGGGTTAGTGGACGGGGACGGGAACGGTTTAGGGTACAGGTTAGGGTACATCAACGATTTAGGGTGAGCGTACGTGTTATGGTCCGGGTTAGTGTTAGGGTACGGGTTAGGATTAGGGGACGGGTGAGGGTAAGGCTTCGGGTAAGGGTTAGGGTTAGGGTTAGGGTTAGGGTTAGGGTTAGGGGACGGGGACGGTTTAGGGTACAGGTTAGGGTACGACAACGGTTTAGGGTGAGCGTACGTGTTAGGGTACGGGTTAGTGTTAGCGTACGGGTTAGGATTAGGGGACGGGTGAGGGTAAGGCTTCGGGTAAGGTTTAGGGTTAGGTTTAGTGTTAGGGGACGGGGACTGGGACGGTTTAGGGTACAGGTTAGGGTACGTCAACGGTTTAGGGTGAGCGTACGTGTTAGGGTACGGGTTAGTGTTAGCGTACGGGTTAGGATTAGGGGACGGGTGAGGGTAAGGCTTCGGGTAAGGGTTAGGGTTAGGGTTAGGGTTAGGGTTAGGGGACGGGGACGGGGACGGTTAGGGTACAGGTTAGGGTACGACAGCAGTTTAGCCTGAGCGTACGTTTTACGGTACGGGTTAGTGTTAGCGTACGGGTTAGGATTATGGGAAGGGTGAGGGTAAGGCTTCGGGTAAGGTTTAGGGTTAGGGTTAGGGTTAGGGGACGGGGACGGGGACGGGGGCGGTTTAGGGTACAGGTTAGGGTACGACAACGGTTTAGGGTGAGCGTACGTGTTAGGGTACGGGTTAGTGTTAGCGTACGGGTTAGGAATAGGGGACGGGTGAGGGTAAGGCTTCGGGTAAGAGTTAGGGTTAGGGTTAGGGTTAGGGTTCAGGGACGGGGACGTTTTAGGGTACAGGTTAGCGTACGACAACGGTTTAGGGTGAGCATACGTGTTAGGGTACGGGTTAGTGTTAGCGTACAGGTTAGGATTAGGGGACGGGTGAGGGTAAGGCTTCGGGTAAGGTTTAGGGTTAGGGTTAGGGTTAGGGTTAGGGTTAGGGGATGGGGACGGGTTAGGGTACAGGTAGGGTACGACAACGGTTTAGGGGAGCGTACGTGTTAGGGTACGGGTTAGTGTTAGCGTACGGGTTAGGATTAGGTGACGGGTGAGGGTAAGGCTTCGGGTAAGGGTTAGGGTTAGGGTTAGGGTTAGGGGACGGGGACGGTTTACGGTACAGGTTAGGGTACGACAACGGTTTAGGGTGAGCGTACGTGTTAGGTTACGGGTTAGTGTTAGCGTACGGGTTAGGATTAGGGGACGGGTGAGGGTAAGGCTTCGGGTAAGGGTTAGGGTTAGGGTTAGTGTTAGGGGACGGGGACGGCGACGGTTTAGGGTACAGGTTAGGGTACGTCAACGGTTTAGGGTGAGCGTACGTGTTAGGGTACGGGTTAGTGTTAGAGTACGGGTTAGGATTAGGGGACGGGTGAGGGTAAGGCTTCGGGTAAGGGTTAGGGTTAGGGTTAGGGTTAGGGTTAGGGTTAGGGGACGGGGACGGTTTAGGGTACAGGTTAGGGTACGACAACAGTTTAGGCTGAGCGTACGTTTTACGGTACGGTTTAGTGTTAGCGTACGTGTTAGGATTATGGGAAGGGTGAGGGTAAGGCTTCGGGTAAGGTTTAGGGTTAGGGTTAGGGTTAGGGTTAGGGGAAGGGGACGGGGACGGTTTAGGGTACAGGTTAGGGTACGACAATGGTTTAGGGTGAGCGTACGTGTTAGGGTACGTGTTAGTGTAAGCGTACGGTTTAGGATTAAGGGACGGGTGAGGGTAAGGCTTCGGGAAAGGGTTAGGGTTAGGGTTAGGGGTAGGGTTAGGGTTAGAGGACGGGGACGGTTTAGGGTACAGGTTAGGGTACGACAAAGGTTTAGGGTGAGCGTACGTGTTAGGGTATGGGTTAGTGTTAGCGTACGGGATAGGATTAGGGGACGGGTGAGGGTAAGGCTTCCGGTAAGGGTTAGGGTTAGGGTTAGGTTTAGGGTTAGGGGACGGGCACGGGAACGGTTTAGGGTACAGGTTAGGGTACGACAACGGTTTAGGGTGAGCGTACGTGTTAGGGTACGAGTTAGTGTTAGCGTACGGGTTAGGATTAGGGGACGGGTGAGGGTAAGGCTTCGGGTAAGGGTTAGGGTTAGGGTTAGGGTTAGGGTTAGGGTTAGGGTTAGGGGACGGGGATGGTTTAGGGTACAGGTTAAGGTACGACAACGGTTTAGGGTGAGCGTACGTGTTAGGGTACGGGTTTTTGTTAGCATACGGGTTAGGATTAGGGGACGGGTGAGGGTAAGGCTTCGGGTAAGGGTTAGGGTTAGGGTTAGGGTTAGGGTTAGGGTTAGGGTTAGGGACGGGGACGGTTTAGGGTACAGGTTAGGGTACGACAACGGTTTAGGGTGAGCGTACGTGTTAGGGTACGGGTTAGTGTTAGCGTACGGGTTAGGATTAGGGGACGGGTGAGGGTAAGGCTTCGGGTAAGGGTTAGGCTTAGGGTTAGGGTTAGGGTTAGGGTTTGGGGACGGGGACGGTTTAGGGTACAGGTTAGCGTACGACAACGGTTTAGGGTGAGCGTACGTGTTAGGGTACGGGTTAGTGTTAGCGTACGGTTTAGGATTAGGGGACGGGTGAGTGTAAGGCTTCCGATAAGGGTTAGGGTTAAGGTTAGGGTTGGGGTTAGGGGACGGGGACGGTTTAGGGTACAGGTTAGGGTACGACAACGGTTTAGGGTGAGCGTACGTGTTAGGGTACGGGTTATTGTTAGCGTACGGGTTAGGATTAGGGGACGGGTGAGGGTAAGGCTTCGGGTAAGGGTTAGGGTTAGGGTTAAGTTTATGGTTAGGGGACGGGGACGGGGACGGTTTAGGGTACAGTTTAGGGTACGACAACGGTTTAGGGTGAGCGTAAATGTTAAGGTATGGTTTAGTGTTAGCGTACGGGTTAGGATTAGGGGACGGGTGAGGGTAAGGCTTCGGGTAAGGGTTAGGGTTAGGGTTAGGGTTAGGGTTAGGGGACGGGGACGGTTTAGGGTACAGGTTAGGGTACGACAACGGTTTAGGGTGAGCATACGTGTTAGGGTACGGGTTAGTGTTAGTGTACGGGTAAGGATTAGGGGACGGGTGAGTGTAAGGCTTCGGGTAAGGGTTAGGGTTAGGGTTAGGGTTAGGGTTAGGGTTAGGGGACGGGGACGGTTTACGGTACAGGTTAGGGTACATCAACGGTTTAGGGTGAGCGTACGTGTTAGTGTACGGGTTAGTGTTAGCGTACGGGTTAGGATTAGGCGACGGGTGATGGTAAGGCTTCGGGGAAGGGTTAGGGTTAGGGTTAGGGTTAGGGTTAGGGTTAGGGGACGGGGACGGTTTAGGGTACAGGTTAGTGTACGACAACGGTTTAGGGTGAGCGTACCTGTTAGGTTACGGGTTAGTGTTAGCGTACGGGTTAGGATTAGGGGACGGGTGAGGGTAAGGCTTCGGGTAAGGGTTAGGGTTAGGGTTAGGGTTAGGGTTAGGGGACGGGGACGGTTTAGGGTACAGGTTAGCGTACGACAACAGTTTAGGCTGAGCGTACGTTTTACGGTATTGGTTAGTGTTAGCGTACGGGTTAGTATTATGGGACGGGTGAGGGTAAGGCTTCGGGTAAGGGTTAGGGTTAGGGTTAGGGTTAGGGTTAGGGGACGGGGACGGTTTAGGGTACAGGTTAGTGTACGACAACGGTTTAGGGTGAGCGTACGTGTTAGGGTAGGGGTTAATGTTAGCGTACGGTTTAGGATTAGGGGACGTGTGAGGGTAAGGCTTCGGGTAAGGGTTAGGGTTAGGGTTAGGGTTAGGGTTAGAGGACGGGGACGGTTTAGGGTACAGGTTAGGGTACGACAAAGGTTTAGGGTGAGCGTACGTGTTAGGGTACGGTTTAGTGTTAGCGTACGGGAAAGAAATAGGGGACGGGTGAGGGTAAGGCTTCGGGTAAGGGTTAGGGTTAGGGTTAGGTTTAGAGTTAGGGGACGGGCACGGGGACAGTTTAGGGTACAGGTTAGGGTACGACAACGGTTTAGGGTGAGCGTACGTGTTAGGGTACGGGTTAGTGTTAGCGTACGGGTTAGGATTAGGGGACGGGTGAGGGTAAGGCTTCGGGTAAGGGTTAGGTTTAGGGTTAGGGTTAGGGTTAGGGTTAGGGGACGGGGACGGTTTAGGGTACAGGTTAGAGTACGACAACGGTTTAGGGTGAGCGTACGTGTTAGGGTACGGGTTATTGTTAGCGTACGGGTTAGGATTAGGGGACGGGTGAGGGTAAGGCTTCGGGTAAGGGTTAGGGTTAGGGTTAGGGTTGGGTTAGGGTTAGGGGACGGGGACGGTTTAGGGTACAGTTTACGGTACGACAACGGTTTAGGGTGAGCGTACGTGTTAGGGTACGGGTTAGTGTTAGCGTACGGGTTAGGATTAGGGGACGGGTGAGTGTAAGGCTTCGGGTAAGGGTTAGGGTTAGGGTTAGGGTTAGGTTTAGGGGACGGGCACGGGGACGGTTTAGGGTACAGGTTAGGGTACGACAACGGTTTAGTGGAGCGTACGTGTTTGGGTACGGGTTAGTGTTAGCGTACGGGTTAGGATTAGGGGACGGGTGAGGTTAAGGCTTCGGGTAAGGGTTAGGGTTAGGGTTAGGGTTAGTGTTAGGGGACGGGGACGGTTTAGGGTACAGGTTAGGGTACGACAACGGTTCAGGTTGAGCGTACCTGTTAGGGTACGGGTTAGTTTTAGCGTACGGGTTAGGATTAGGGGACGGGTGAGGGTAAGGTTTCAGGTAAGGGTTCGGGTTAGGGTTAGGGTTAGGGTTAGGGTTAGGCGACGGGGACGGTTTAGCGTACAGGTTAGGGTACGACAATGGTTTAGGGTGAGCGTACGTGTTAAGGTACGTGTTAGTGTTAGTGTACGGGTTAGGATTAGGGGACGGGTGAGGGTAAGGCCTCGGGTAAGGGTTAGGGTTAGGGTTAGGGTTAGGGTTAGGGTTAGGGGACGGGGACGGTTTAGGGTACAGTTTAGGGTACGACAATGGTTTAGGGTGAGCCTGCGTGATAGGGTACGGGTTAGTGTTAGCGTACGGGTTAGGATTAGGGGACGGGTGAGGGTAAGGCTTCGGGTAAGGGTTAGGGTTAGGCTTAGTGTTAGGGTTAGGGTTAGGGTTAGGGGACGGGGACGGTTTAGGGTACAGGTTAGGGTACGACAACGGTTTAGGGTGAGCGTACGTGTTAGGGTACGGGTTTGTGTTAGCGTACGGATTAGGATTAGGGGACGGGTGAGGGTAAGGCTTCGGGTAAGGGTTAGGGTTAGGGTTAGGGTTAGGGTTCGGGGACGGGGACGTTTTAGGGTACAGGTTAGCGTACGACAACGGTTTAGGGTGAGCGTACGTGTTAGGGTACGGTTAGTGTTAGCGTACAGGTTAGGATTAGGGGACGGGTGAGTGTAAGGCTTCCGGTAAGGGTTAGGGTTAGGGTTAGGGTTAGGGTTAGGGGACGGGGACGGTTTAGGGTACAGGTTAGGGTACGACAACGGTTTAGGGTGAGCGTACGTGTTAGGGTACAGGTTAGTGTTAGCGTACGGTTTAGGATTATGGGACGGGTGAGTGTAAGGCTTCGGGTAAGGGTTAGGGTTAGGGTTAGGTTTAGGGTTAGGGGACGGGGACGGTTTAGGGTACAGGTTAGGGTACGACAACGGTTTAGGGTGAGTGTACATGTTAGGGTACGGGTTAGTGTTAGTGTACGGGTTAGGATTAGGGGACGGGTGAGTGTAAGGCTTCGGGTAAGGTTTAGGGTTAGGGTTAGGGTTAGGGTTAGGGTTAGAGGACGGGGACGGTTTAGGGTGCAGCTTAGGGTATGACAACGGTTTAGGGTGAGCGTACGTGTTAGGGTACTGGTTAGTGTTAGCGTACGGGTTAGGATTAGGGGACGGGTGAGGGTAAGGCTTCGGGTAAGTGTTAGGGTTAGGGTTAGGTTTAGGATTAGGGTTTGGGGACGGGGACGGTTTAGGGTACAGGTTAGGTTACGACAACGGTTTAGGGTGAGCGTACGTGTTAGGGTACGGGTTAGTGTTAGCGTACGGGTTAGGATTAGGGGATGGCTGAGTGTAAGGCTTCGGGTAAGGGTTAGGGTTAGGTTTAGGGTTAGGGTTAGGGGACGGGGACGGGGACGGTTTAGGGTACAGGTTAGGGTACGTCAACGGTTTAGGTTGAGGGTACGTGTTAGGGTACGGGTTAGTGTTAGCCTACGGGTTAGGATTAGGGGACGGGTGAGGGTAAGGCTTCGGGTAAGGGATAGGGTTAGGGTTAGGGTTAGGGTTAGGGGACGGGGACGGTTTAGGGTACCGGTTAGGGTACGACAACTGTTTAGGTTGAGCGTACGTGTTAGGGTACTGGTTAGTGTTAGCGTACGGGTTAGGATTAGTGGACGGGTGAGGGTAAGGCTTCGGGTAAGGGTTAGGGTTAGGGTTAGGGTTAGGGGACGGGGAAGGTTTAGGGTACAGGTTATGGTACGACAACGATTTAGGGTTAGCGTACGTGTTAGGGTACGGGTTAGTGTTAGTGTACGGGTTAGGATTAGGGGACGGGTGAGGGTAAGGCTTCGGGTAAGGGTTAGGGTTAGGGTTAGGGTTAGGGTTAGGGGACGGGGACGGTTTACGTTACAGGCTAGGGTACGACAACGGTTTAGGGTGAGCGTACGTCTTAGGGTACAGTTTAGTGATAGCGTACGGGTTAGAATTAGGGGACGGGTGAGGGTAAGGCTTCGGGATAGGGTTAGGGTTAGGGTTAGGGTTAGGGTTAGGGTTAGGGGACGGGCACGGGGACGGTTTAGGGTACAGGTTAGTGTACGACAACGGTTTAGGGTGAGCGTACCTGTTAGGGTACGGGTTAGTGTTAGCGTACGGGTTAGGAATAGGGGACGGGTGAGGGTAAGGCTTCGGGTAAGGGTTAGGGTTAGGGTTAGGGTTAGGGTTAGGGTTAGGGGACGGGGAAGGTTTAGGGTACAGGTTAGCGTACGACAACGATTTAGGGTGAGCGTAGGTGTTAGGGTACGGGTTAGTGTTAGTGTACGGGTTAGGATTAGGTGACGGGTGAGGGTAAGGCTTTGGGTAAGGGTTAGGGTTATGGTTAGGGTTAGTGGACGGGAACGGGGACGGTTTAGAGTACAGGTTAGGGTACGACAACGGTTTATGTTGAGCGTACGTGTTAGGGTAGGGGTTAGTGTTAGCGTACGGGTTACGATTAGGGGACGGGTGAGGGTAAGGCTTCGGGTAAGGGTTAGGGTTAGGGTTAGGGTTAGGTTTAGGGGACGGGGACGGTTTAGGGTACAGGTTAAGGTATGACAACGGTTTAGGGGAGCGTACGTGTTAGGGTACGGGTTAGTTTTAGCGTACGGTTTAGGATTAGGGGACGGGTGAGGGTAAGGCTTCGGGTAAGGGTTAGGGTTAGTGTTAGGGTTAGGGTTAGGGTTAGGGGACAGGGACGGTTTAGGGTACAGGTTAGGGTATGACAACGGTTTAGGGTGAGCGTACGTGTTAGGGTACGGGTTAGTGTTAGCGTACGGGTTAGGATTAGGGGACGGGTGAGGGTAAGGCATCGGGTAAGGGTTAGGGTTAAGGTTAGGGTTAGGGTTTGGGGACGGGGACGGTTTAGGGTACAGTTTAGGGTACGACAACGGTTTAGGGTGAGCATACGTGTTAGGGTACGGGTTAGTGTTAGCGTACGGGTTAGGATTAGGGGACGGGTGAGTGTAAGGCTTCGGGTAAGGGTTAGGGTTAGGTTTAGGGTTAGGGTTAGGGGACGGGGACGGGGACGGTTTAGGGTACAGGTTAGGGTACGTCAACGGTTTAGGGTGAGCGTACGTGTTAGGGTACGGGTTAGTGTTAGCGTACGGGTAAGGATTAGGGGACGGGTGAGGGTAAGGCTTCGGGATAGGGTTAGGGTTAGGGTTAGGGTTAGGTTTAGGGTTAGGGGACGGGCACAGGGACGGTTTAGGGTACAGGTTAGTGTACGACAACGGTTTAGGGTGAGCTTACGTGTTAGGGTACGGGTTAGTGTTAGCGTACGGGTTAGGATTAGGGGACGGGTGAGGGTAAGGCTTCGGGTAAGGGTTAGGGTTAGGGTTAGGGTTACGGTTAGGGGACGGGGAAGGTGTAGGGTACAGGTTAGGGTACGACAACGATTTAGGGTGAGCGTACGTGTTAGGGTACGGGTTAGTGTTAGTGTACGGGTTAGGATTAGGGGACGGGTGAGGGTAAGGCTTCGGGTAAGGGTTAGGGTTAGGGTTAGGGTTAGGGTTAGGGTTAGGGTTAGGGTTAGGGTTAGGGTTAGGGTTAGGGGATGGGCACGGGGACGGTTTAGGGTACAGGTTAGGGTACGACAACGGTTTATGGTGAGCGTACGTGTTAGGGTACGGGTTAGTGTTAGCGTACGGGTTAGGATTATGGGACGGGTGAGGGTAAGGCTTCGGGTAAGGGTTAGGGTTAGGGTTAGGGTTAGGGTTAGGGTTAGGGGACAGGGACGGTTTAGGGTACAGGTTAGGGTACGACAAAGGTTTAGGATGAGCGTACGTGTTAGTGTACGGGTTAGTGTTAGCGTACGGGTTAGGATTAGGGGACGGGTGAGGGTAAGGCATCGGGTAAGGGTTAGGGTGAGGGTTAGGGTTAGGGTTTGGGGACGGGGACGGTTTAGGGTACAGTTTACGGTACGACAACGGTTTAGGGTGAGCGTACGTGTTAGGGTACGGGTTAGTGTTAGCGTACGGGTTAGGATTAGGGGACGGGTGAGTGTAAGGCTTCCAGTAAGGGTTAGGGTTAGGGTTAGGGGACGGGGACGGTTTAGGGTACAGGTTAGGGTACGACAATGGTTTAGGATGAGCGTACGTGTTAGGGTACGGGTTAGTGTTAGCGTACGGGTTAGGATTAGGGGACGGGTGAGGGTAAGGCTTCGGGTAAGGGTTAGGGTTAGGGTTAGGGTTAGGGTTAGGGTTAGGGGACGGGGAAGGTTTAGGGTACAGGTTAGGGTACGACAACGATTTAGAGTGAGCGTACGTGTTAGAGAACAGGTTAGTGTTAGTGTACGGGTTAGGATTAGGGGACGGGTGAGGGTAAGGCTTCGGGTAAGGGTTAGGGTTAGGGTTAGGGTTAGGGTTAGGGGAAGGGGACGGGGACGGTTTAGGGTACAGGTTAGGGTACGACAACGGTTTAGGGTGAGCGTACGTGTTAAGATACGGGTTAGTGTTACCGTACGGGTTAGTATTAGGGGACGGGTGAGGGTAAGGCTTCGGGTAAGGGTTAGGGTTAGGTTTGGGTTAAGTTTAGGGTTAGGGGACGGGGACTGTTTAGGGTACAGCTTAGGGTACGACAACGGTTTAGGGTGAGCGTACGTGTTAGGATACGGGTTAGTGTTAGCGTACGGGTTAGGATTAGAAGACGGGTGAGGGTAAGGCTTCGGGTAAGGGTTAGGGTTAGGGTTAGGGTTAGGGTTAGGGTTAGGGGACGGGGACGGTTTAGGGTACAGGTTAGGGTACGACAACGGTTTAGGGTGAGCGTACGTGTTAGGGTACGGGTTAGTGTTAGCGTACGGGTTAGGATTAGGGGACGGTTGAGGGTAAGGCTTCGGGTAAGGATTAGGGTTAGGGTTAGGGTTAGGGTTAGGGTTAGGGTTAGGGGACGGGGACGGTTTATGGTACAGGTTAGGGTACGACAACGGTTTAGGGTGAGCGTACGTGTTAGAGTACGGGTTAGGATTAGGGGACGGGAGAGGGTAAGGCTTCGGGTAAGGGTTAGGGTTTGGTTTAGGTTTAGGGTTAGGGGACGGGGACGGGGACTGTTTAGGGTACAGGTTAGGGTACATCAACGGTTTAGGGTGAGCGTACGTGTTAGGGTACGGGTTAGTGTTAGCGTACGGGTTAGGATTAGGGGACGGGTGAGGGTAAGGCTTCGGGTAAGGGTTAGGGTTAGGGTTAGGGTTAGGGTTAGGGGACGGGGACGGTTTAGGGTACAGGTTAGCGTACGACAACAGTTTAGGCTGAGCGTACGTTTTACGGTATTGGTTAGTGTTAGCGTACGGGTTATTATTATGGGACGGGTGAGGGTAAGGCTTCGGGTAAGGGTTAGGGTTAGGGTTAGGGTTAGGGTTAGGGGACGGGGACGGTTTAGGGTACAGGTTAGTGTACGACAACGGTTTAGGGTGAGCGTACGTGTTAGGGTACGGGTTAATGTTAGCGTACGGTTTAGGATTGGGGACGTGTGAGGGTAAGGCTTCGGGTAAGGGTTAGGGTTAGGGTTAGGGTTAGGGTTAGGGTTAGAGGACGGGGACGGTTTAGGGTACAGGTTAGGGTACGACAAAGGTTTAGGGTGAGCGTACGTGTTAGGGTACGGTTTAGTGTTAGCGTACGGGATAGGAATAGGGGACGGGTGAGGGTAAGGCTTCGGGTAAGGGTTAGGGTTAGGGTTAGGTTTAGGGTTAGGGGACGGGCACGGGGACAGTTTAGGGTACAGGTTAGGGTACGACAACGGTTTAGGGTGAGCGTACGTGTTAGGGTACGGGTTAGTGTTAGCGTACGGGTTAGGATTAGGGGACGGGTGAGGGTAAGGCTTCGGGTAAGGGTTAGGGTAAGGGTTAGGGTTAGGGTTAGGGTTAGGGTTAGGGGACGGGGACGGGGACGGTTTAGGGTACAGGTTAGAGTACGACAACGGTTTAGGGTGAGCGTACGTGTTAGGGTACGGGTTATTGTTAGCGTACGGGTTAGGATTAGGGGACGGGTGAGGGTAAGGCTTCGGGTAAGGGTTAGGGTTAGGGTTAGGGTTAGGGGACGGGGAAGGTTTAGGGTACAGGTTATGGTACGACAACGATTTAGGGTTAGCGTACGTGTTAGGGTATGGGTTAGTGTTAGTGTACGGGTTAGGATTAGGGGACGGGTGAGGGTAAGGCTTCGGGTAAGGGTTAGGGTTAGGGTTAGGGTTAGGGTTAGGGTTAGGGGACGGGGACGGTTTAGGTTACAGGCTAGGGTACGACAACGGTTTAGGGTGAGCGTACGTGTTAGGGTACGGGTTAGTGTTAGCGTACGGGTAAGGATTAGGGGACTGGTGAGTGTAAGGCTTCGGGTAAGGGTTAGGGTTAGGGTTAGGGTTAGGGTTAGGGTTAGGGGACGGGGACGGTTTAGGGTACAAGTTAGGGTACGACAACGGCTTAGGGTGAGCGTACGTGTTAGGGTACAGGTTAGTGATAGCGTACGGGTTAGAATTAGGGGACTGGTGAGGGTAAGGCTTCGGGATAGGGTTAGGGTTAGGGTTAGGGTTAGGGTTAGGGTTAGGGGACGGGCACGGGGACGGTTTAGGGTACAGGTTAGTGTACGACAACGGTTTAGGGTGAGCGTACCTGTTAGGGTACGGGTTAGTGTTAGCGTACGGGTTAGGATTAGGGGATGGGTGAGGGTAAGGCTTCGGGTAAGGGTTAGGGTTAGGGTTAGGGTTAGGGTTAGGGTTAGGGGACGGGGAAGGTTTAGGGTACAGGTTAGGGTACGACAACGATTTAGGGTGAGCGTAGGTGTTAGGGTACGGGTTAGTGTTAGCGTACGGGTTAGGATTAGGTGACGGGTGAGGGTAAGGCTTTGGGTAAGGGTTAGGGTTATGGTTAGGGTTAGTGGACGGGCACGGGGACGGTTTAGAGTACAGGTTAGGGTACGACAACGGTTTATGTTGAGCGTACGTGTTAGGGTAGGGGTTAGTGTTAGCGTACGGGTTACGATTAGGGGACGGGTGAGGGTAAGGCTTCGGGTAAGGGTTAGGGTTAGGGTTAGGGTTAGGTTTAGGGGACGGGGACGGTTTAGGGTACAGGTTAGGGTACGACAACGGTTTAGGGGAGCGTACGTGTTAAGGTACGGGTTAGTTTTAGCGTACGGTTTAGGATTAGGGGACGGGTGAGGGTAAGGCTTCGGGTAAGGGTTAGGGTTAGTGTTAGGGTTAGGGTTAGGGTTAGGGGACAGGGACGGTTTAGGGTACAGGTTAGGGTATGACAACGGTTTAGGGTGAGCGTACGTGTTAGGGTACGGGTTAGTGTTAGCGTACGGGTTAGGATTAGGGGACGGGTGAGGGTAAGGCATCGGGTAAGGGTTAGGGTTAAGGTTAGGGTTAGGGTTTGGGGACGGGGACGGTTTAGGGTACAGTTTAGGGTACGACAACGGTTTAGGGTGAGCATACGTGTTAGGGTACGGGTTAGTGTTAGCGTACGGGTTAGGATTAGTTGACGGGTGAGTGTAAGGCTTCGGGTAAGGGTTAGGGTTAGGTTTAGGGTTAGGGTTAGGGGACGGGGACGGGGACGGTTTAGGGTACAGGTTAGGGTACGTCAACGGTTTAGGGTGAGCGTACGTGTTAGGGTACGGGTTAGTGTTAGCGTACGGGTAAGGATTAGGGAACGGGTGAGGGTAAGGCTTCGGGATAGGGTTAGGGTTAGGGTTAGGGTTAGGTTTAGGGTTAGGGGATGGGCACGGGGACGGTTTAGGGTACAGGTTAGTGTACGACAACGGTTTAGGGTGAGCTTACGTGTTAGGGTACGGGTTAGTGTTAGCGTACGGGTTAGGATTAGGGGACGGGTGAGGGTAAGGCTTCGGGTAAGGGTTAGGGTTAGGGTTAGGGTTACGGTTAGGGGACGGGGAAGGTTTAGGGTACAGGTTAGGGTACGACAACGATTTAGGGTGAGCGTACGTGTTAGGGTACGGGTTAGTGTTAGTGTACGGGTTAGGATTAGGGGACGGATGAGGGTAAGGCTTCGGGTAAGGGTTAGGGTTAGGGTTAGGGTTAGGGTTAGGGGACGGGCACGGGGACGGTTTAGGGTACAGGTTAGGGTACGACAACGGTTTATGGTGAGCGTACGTGTTAGGGTACGGGTTAGTGTTAGCGTACGGGTTAGGATTAGGGGACGGGTGAGGGTAAGGCTTCGGGTAAGGGTTAGGGTTAGGGTTAGGGTTAGGTTTAGGGGACGGGGACGGTTTAGGGTACAGGTTAGGGTACGACAACGGTTTAGGGGAGCGTACGTGTTAGGGTACGGGTTAGTTTTAGCGTACGGGTTAGGATTAGGGGACGGGTGAGGGTAAGGCTTCGCGTAAGGGTTAGGGTTAGGGTTAGGGTTAGGGTTAGGGTTAGGGGACAGGGACGGTTTAGGGTACAGGTTAGGGTACGACAAAGGTTTAGGATGAGCGTACGTGTTAGGGTACGGGTTAGTGTTAGCGTACGGGTTAGGATTAGGGGACGGGTGAGGGTAAGGCTTCCAGTAAGGGTTAGGGTTAGGGTTAGGGGACGGGGACGGTTTAGGGTACAGGTTAGGGTACGACAACGGTTTAGGGTGAGCGTACGTGTTAGGGTACAGGTTAGTGTTAGCGTACGGGTTAGGATTAGGGGACGGGTCAGGGTAAGGCTTCGGGTAAGGGTTGGGTTAGGGTTAGGGTTAGGGCTAGGGGACGGGGACGGTTTAGGGTACAGGTTAGGGTACGACAATGGTTTAGGATGAGCGTACGTGTTAGGGTACGGGTTAGTGTTAGCGTACGGGTTAGGATTAGGGGACGGGTGAGGGTAAGGCTTCGGGTAAGCGTTAGGGTTAGGGTTAGGGTTAGGGTTAGGGTTAGGGGACGGGGAAGGTTTAGGGTACAGGTTAGGGTACGACAACGATTTAGAGTGAGCGTACGTGTTAGAGAACAGGTTAGTGTTAGTGTACGGGTTAGGATTAGGGGACGGGTGAGGGTAAGGCTTCGGGTAAGGGTTAGGGTTAGGGTTAGGGTTAGGGTTAGGGGAAGGGGACAGGGACGGTTTAGGGTACAGGTTAGGGTACGACAACGGTTTAGGGTGAGCGTACGTGTTAAGATACGGGTTAGTGTTACCGTACGGGTTAGTATTAGGGGACGGGTGAGGGTAAGGCTTCGGGTAAGGATTAGGGTTAGGGTTGGGTTAAGTTTAGGGTTAGGGGACGGGGACTGTTTAGGGTACAGCTTAGGGTACGACAACGGTTTAGGGTGAGCGTACGTGTTAGGATACGGGTTAGTGTTAGCGTACGGGTTAGGATTAGAGGACGGGTGAGGGTAAGGCTTCGGGTAAGGGTTAGGGTTAGGGTTAGGGTTAGGGTTAGGGTTAGGGGACGGGGACGGTTTAGGGTACAGGTTAGGGTACGACAACGGTTTAGGGTGAGCGTACGTGTTAGGGTACTGGTTAGTGTTAGCGTACGGGTTAGGATTAGGGGACGGGTGAGGGTAAGGCTTCGGGTAAGGGTTAGGGTTAGGGTTAGGTTTAGGGTTAGGGTTACGGTTTGGGGATGGGGACGGTTTAGGGTACAGGTTAGGTTACGACAACGGTTTAGGGGAGCATACGTGTTAGGATACGGGTTAGTGTTAGCGTACGGGTTAGGATTAGGGGACGGGTGAGGGTAAGGCTTCGGGTAAGGGTTAGGGTTAGGGTTAGGGTTAGGGTTAGGGTTAGGGTTAGGGGACGGGGACGGTTTCGGGTACAGGTTAAGGTACGTCAACGGTTAGGGTGAGCGTACGTGTTAGGGTACGGTTTAGTGTTAGCGTACGGGTTAGGATTAGGGGACGGGTGAGGGTAAGGCTTCGGGTAAGGGTTAGGGTTAGTTTTAGGGTTAGGGTTAGGGTTAGGGGACGGGGACTGTTTAGGGTACAGGTTAGGGTACGACAACGGTTTAGGGTGAGTGTACGTTTTAGGGTATGGTTTAGTGTTAGCGCACGGGTTAGGATTATGGGACGGGTGAGGGTAAGGCTACGGGTAAGGGTTACGGTTAGTGTTAGGCTTAGGGTTAGGGTTAGGGTTAGGGGACGGGGACGGTTTAGGGTACAGGTTAGGGTATGACAACGGTTTAGGGTGAGCGTACGTGTTAGGGTACGGGTTAGAGTTAGCGTACGGGTTAGGATTAGGGAACGGGTGAGGGTAAGGCTTCGGGTAAGGGTTAGGGTTAGGGTTAGGGTTAGGGTTAGGGTTAGAGGACGGGGACGGTTTAGGGTACAGGTTAGGGTACGACAACGGTTTAGGGTGAGCGTACGTGTTAGGGTACGGTTTAGTGTTAGCGTACGGGATAGGAATAGGGGACGGGTGAGGGTAAGGCTTCGGGTAAGGGTTAGGGTTAGGGTTAGGTTTAGGGTTAGGGGACGGGCACGGGGACAGTTTAGGGTACAGGTTAGGGTACGACAACAGTTTAGGGTGAGCGTACGTGTTAGGGTACGGGTTAGTGTTAGCGTACGGGTTAGGATTAGGGGACGGGTGAGGGTAAGGCTTCGGGTAAGGGTTAGGGTAAGGGTTAGGGTTAGGGTTAGGGTTAGGGTTAGGGGACGGGGACGGGGACGGTTTAGGGTACAGGTTAGAGTACGACAACGGTTTAGGGTGAGCGTACGTGTTAGGGTACGGGTTATTGTTAGCGTACGGGTTAGGATTAGGGGACGGGTGAGGGTAAGGCTTCGGGTAAGGGTTAGGGTTAGGGTTAGGGTTGGGTTAGGGTTAGGGGATGGGGACGGTTTAGGGTACAGTTTAGGGTACGACAACGGTTTAGGGTGAGCGTACGTGTTAGGGTACGGGTTAGTGTTAGCGTACGGTTTAGGATTAGGGGACGGGTGAGGGTAAGGCTTCGGGTAAGGGTTAGGGTTAGGGTTAGGGTTAGGGTTAGGGGACGGGCATGGGGACGGTTTAGGGTACAGGTTAGGGTACGACAACGGTTTAGGTTGAGCGTACGTGTTAGGGTACGGGTTAGTGTTAGCGTACGGGTTAGGATTAGGGGACGGGTGAGGGTAAGGCTTCGGGTAAGGGTTAGGGTTAGGGTTAGGGTTAGGGTTCGGGGACGGGGACGTTTTAGGGTACAGGTTAGCGTACGACAACGGTGTAGGGTGAGCGTACGTGTTAGGGTACGGGTTAGTGTTAGCGTACGGGTTAGGATTAGGGGACGGGTGAGAGTAAGGCTTCCGGTAAGGGTTAGGGTTAGGGTTAGGGTTAGGGTTAGGGGACGGGGACGGTTTAGGGTACAGGTTAGGGTACGACAACGGTTTAGGGTGAGAGTACGTGTTAGGGTACGGGTTAGTGTTAGCGTACGGGTTAGGATTAGGGGACGGGTGAGGGTAAGGCTTCGGGTAAGGGTTAGGGTTAGGGTTGGGTTAGGGTTAGGGTTAGGGGACGGGCATGGTTTAGGGTTCAGGTTAGGGTACGACAACGGTTTAGGGTGAGCGTACGTGTTAGGGTACGGGTTAGTGTTAGCGTACGGGTTAGGATTAGGGGACAGGTGAGGGTAAGGTTTAGGGTTAGGGTTAGGGGACGGGGACGGGAACGGTTTAGGGTACAGGTTAGGGTACGTCAACGGTTTAGGGTGAGCGTACGTGTTATGGTACGGGTTAGTGTTAGGGTACGGGTTAGGATTAGGGGACGGGTGAGGTTAAGGCTTCGGGTAAGGGTTAGGGTTAGGGTTAGGGTTAGGGGACGGGGACGGTTTAGCGTACAGGTTAGGGTACGACAACGGTTTAGGGTGAGCGTACGTGTTAAGGTACGTGTTAGTGTTAGTGTACGGGTTAGGATTAGGGGACGGGTGAGGGTAAGGCTTCGGGTAAGGGTTAGGGTTAGGGTTAGGGTTAGGGTTAGGGTTAGGGGACGGGGACGGTTTAGGGTACAGTTTAGGGTACGACAATGGTTTAGGGTGAGCCTGCGTGATAGGGTACGGGTTAGTGTTAGCCTACGGGTTAGGATTAGGGGACGGGTGAGGGTAAGGCTTCGGGTAAGGGATAGGGTTAGGGTTAGGGTTAGGGTTAGGGGACGGGGACGGTTTAGGGTACCGGTTAGGGTACGACAACTGTTTAGGTTGAGCGTACGTGTTAGGGTACTGGTTAGTGTTAGCGTACGGGTTAGGATTAGTGGACGGGTGAGGGTAAGGCTTCGGGTAAGGGTTAGGGTTAGGGTTAGGGTTAGGGGACGGGGAAGGTTTAGGGTACAGGTTATGGTACGACAACGATTTAGGGTTAGCGTACGTGTTAGGGTATGGGTTAGTGTTAGTGTACGGGTTAGGATTAGGGGACGGGTGAGGGTAAGGCTTCGGGTAAGGGTTAGGGTTAGGGTTAGGTTTAGGGTTAGGGTTAGGGGACGGGGACGGTTTAGGTTACAGGCTAGGGTACGACAACGGTTTAGGGTGAGCGTACGTGTTAGGGTACGGGTTAGTGTTAGCGTACGGGTAAGGATTAGGGGACTGGTGAGTGTAAGGCTTCGGGTAAGGGTTAGGGTTAGGGTTAGGGTTAGGGTTAGGGTTAGGGGACGGGGACGGTTTAGGGTACAAGTTAGGGTACGACAACGGCTTAGGGTGAGCGTACGTGTTAGGGTACAGGTTAGTGATAGCGTACGGGTTAGAATTAGGGGACGGGTGAGGGTAAGGCTTCGGGATAGGGTTAGGGTTAGGGTTAGGGTTAGGGTTAGGGTTAGGGGACGGGCACGGGGACGGTTTAGGGTACAGGTTAGTGTACGACAACGGTTTAGGGTGAGCGTACCTGTTAGGGTACGGGTTAGTGTTAGCGTACGGGTTAGGATTAGGGGATGGGTGAGGGTAAGGCTTCGGGTAAGGGTTAGGGTTAGGGTTAGGGTTAGGGTTAGGGTTAGGGGATGGGGAAGGTTTAGGGTACAGGTTAGGGTACGACAACGATTTAGGGTGAGCGTAGGTGTTAGGGTACGGGTTAGTGTTAGCGTACGGGTTAGGATTAGGTGACGGGTGAGGGTAAGGCTTTGGGTAAGGGTTAGGGTTATGGTTAGGGTTAGTGGACGGGCACGGGGACGGTTTAGAGTACAGGTTAGGGTACGACAACGGTTTATGTTGAGCGTACGTGTTAGGGTAGGGGTTAGTGTTAGCGTACGGGTTACGATTAGGGGACGGGTGAGGGTAAGGCTTCGGGTAAGGGTTAGGGTTAGGGTTAGGGTTAGGTTTAGGGGACGGGGACGGTTTAGGGTACTGGTTAGGGTACGACAACGGTTTAGGGGAGCGTACGTGTTAAGGTACGGGTTAGTTTTAGCGTACGGTTTAGGATTAGGGGACGGGTGAGGGTAAGGCTTCGGGTAAGGGTTAGGGTTAGTGTTAGGGTTAGGGTTAGGGTTAGGGGACAGGGACGGTTTAGGGTACAGGTTAGGGTATGACAACGGTTTAGGGTGAGCGTACGTGTTAGGGTACGGGTTAGTGTTAGCGTACGGGTTAGGATTAGGGGACGGGTGAGGGTAAGGCATCGGGTAAGGGTTAGGGTTAAGGTTAGGGTTAGGGTTTGGGGACGGGGACGGTTTAGGGTACAGTTTAGGGTACGACAACGGTTTAGGGTGAGCATACGTGTTAGGGTACGGGTTAGTGTTAGCGTACGGGTTAGGATTAGTTGACGGGTGAGTGTAAGGCTTCGGGTAAGGGTTAGGGTTAGGTTTAGGGTTAGGGTTAGGGGACGGGGACGGGGACGGTTTAGGGTACAGGTTAGGGCACGTCAACGGTTTAGGGTGAGCGTACGTGTTAGGGTACAGGTTAGTGTTAGCGTACGGGTAAGGATTAGGGAACGGGTGAGGGTAAGGCTTCGGGATAGGGTTAGGGTTAGGGTTAGGGTTAGGTTTAGGGTTAGGGGATGGGCACGGGGACGGTTTAGGGTACAGGTTAGTGTACGACAACGGTTTAGGGTGAGCTTACGTGTTAGGGTACGGGTTAGTGTTAGCGTACGGGTTAGGATTAGGGGACGGGTGAGGGTAAGGCTTCGGGTAAGGGTTAGGGTTAGGGTTAGGGTTACGGTTAGGGGACGGGGAAGGTTTAGGGTACAGGTTAGGGTACGACAACGATTTAGGGTGAGCGTACGTGTTAGGGTACGGGTTAGTGTTAGTGTACGGGTTAGGATTAGGGGACGGATGAGGGTAAGGCTTCGGGTAAGGGTTAGGGTTAGGGTTAGGGTTAGGGTTAGGGGACGGGCACGGGGACGGTTTAGGGTACAGGTTAGGGTACGACAACGGTTTATGGTGAGCGTACGTGTTAGGGTACGGGTTAGTGTTAGCGTACGGGTTAGGATTAGGGGACGGGTGAGGGTAAGGCTTCGGGTAAGGGTTAGGGTTAGGGTTAGGGTTAGGTTTAGGGGACGGGGACGGTTTAGGGTACAGGTTAGGGTACGACAACGGTTTAGGGGAGCGTACGTGTTAGGGTACGGGTTAGTTTTAGCGTACGGGTTAGGATTAGGGGACGGGTGAGGGTAAGGCTTCGCGTAAGGGTTAGGGTTAGGGTTAGGGTTAGGGTTAGGGTTAGGGGACAGGGACGGTTTAGGGTACAGGTTAGGGTACGACAAAGGTTTAGGATGAGCGTACGTGTTAGGGTACGGGTTAGTGTTAGCGTACGGGTTAGGATTAGGGGACGGGTGAGGGTAAGGCATCGGGTAAGGGTTAGGGTGAGGGTTAGGGTTAGGGTTTGGGGACGGGGACGGTTTAGGGTACAGTTTACGGTACGACAACGGTTTAGGGTGAGCGTACGTGTTAGGGTACGGGTTAGTGTTAGCGTACGGGTTAGGATTAGGGGACGGGTGAGTGTAAGGCTTCCAGTAAGGGTTAGGGTTAGGGTTAGGGGACGGGGACGGTTTAGGGTACAGGTTAGGGTACGACAACGGTTTAGGGTGAGCGTACGTGTTAGGGTACAGGTTAGTGTTAGCGTACGGGTTAGGATTAGGGGACGGGTCAGGGTAAGGCTTCGGGTAAGGGTTGGGTTAGGGTTAGGGTTAGGGCTAGGGGACGGGGACGGTTTAGGGTACAGGTTAGGGTACGACAATGGTTTAGGATGAGCGTACGTGTTAGGGTACGGGTTAGTGTTAGCGTACGGGTTAGGATTAGGGGACGGGTGAGGGTAAGGCTTCGGGTAAGCGTTAGGGTTAGGGTTAGGGTTAGGGTTAGGGTTAGGGGACGGGGAAGGTTTAGGGTACAGGTTAGGGTACGACAACGATTTAGAGTGAGCGTACGTGTTAGAGAACAGGTTAGTGTTAGTGTACGGGTTAGGATTAGGGGACGGGTGAGGGTAAGGCTTCGGGTAAGGGTTAGGGTTAGGGTTAGGGTTAGGGTTAGGGGAAGGGGACGGGGACGGTTTAGGGTACAGGTTAGGGTACGACAACGGTTTAGGGTGAGCGTACGTGTTAAGATACGGGTTAGTGTTACCGTACGGGTTAGTATTAGGGGACGGGTGAGGGTAAGGCTTCGGGTAAGGATTAGGGTTAGGGTTGGGTTAAGTTTAGGGTTAGGGGACGGGGACTGTTTAGGGTACAGCTTAGGGTACGACAACGGTTTAGGGTGAGCGTACGTGTTAGGATACGGGTTAGTGTTAGCGTACGGGTTAGGATTAGAGGACGGGTGAGGGTAAGGCTTCGGGTAAGGGTTAGGGTTAGGGTTAGGGTTAGGGTTAGGGTTAGGGGACGGGGACGGTTTAGGGTACAGGTTAGGGTACGACAACGGTTTAGGGTGAGCGTACGTGTTAGGGTACTGGTTAGTGTTAGCGTACGGGTTAGGATTAGGGGACGGGTGAGGGTAAGGCTTCGGGTAAGGGTTAGGGTTAGGGTTAGGTTTAGGTTTAGGGTTACGGTTTGGGGATGGGGACGGTTTAGGGTACAGGTTAGGTTACGACAACGGTTTAGGGGAGCATACGTGTTAGGATACGGGTTAGTGTTAGCGTACGGGTTAGGATTAGGGGACGGGTGAGGGTAAGGCTTCGGGTAAGGGTTAGGGTTAGGATTAGGGTTAGGGTTAGGGTTAGGGGACGGGGAAGGTTTCGGGTACAGGTTAAGGTACGTCAACGGTTAGGGTGAGCGTACGTGTTAGGGTACGGTTTAGTGTTAGCGTACGGGTTAGGATTAGGGGACGGGTGAGGGTAAGGCTTCGGGTAAGGGTTAGGGTTAGTTTTAGGGTTAGGGTTAGGGTTAGGGGACGGGGACTGTTTAGGGTACAGGTTAGGGTACGACAACGGTTTAGGGTGAGTGTACGTTTTAGGGTATGGTTTAGTGTTAGCGCACGGGTTAGGATTATGGGACGGGTGAGGGTAAGGCTACGGGTAAGGGTTACGGTTAGGGTTAGGCTTAGGGTTAGGGTTAGGGTTAGGGGACGGGGACGGTTTAGGGTACAGGTTAGGGTATGACAACGGTTTAGGGTGAGCGTACGTGTTAGGGTACGGGTTAGAGTTAGCGTACGGGTTAGGATTAGGGAACGGGTGAGGGTAAGGCTTCGGGTAAGGGTTAGGGTTAGGGTTAGGGTTAGGGTTAGGGTTAGAGGACGGGGACGATTTAGGGTACAGGTTAGGGTACGACAACGGTTTAGGGTGAGCGTACGTGTTAGGGTACGGGTTAGTGTTAGCGTACGGGATAGGATTAGGTGACGGGTGAGGGTAAGGCTTCGAGTAAGGGTTAGTGTTAGGGTTCGGTTTAGGGTTAGGGGACGGGCACGGGGACGGTTTAGGGTACAGGTTAGGGTACATCAACGGTTTAGGGTGAGCGTACGTGTTAGGGTACGGGTTAGTGTTAGCGTACGGGTTAGGATTAGGGGACGGGTGAGGGTAAGGCTTCGGGTAAGGGTTAGGGTTAGGGTTAGGGTTAGGGTTAGGGGACGGGGACGGTTTAGGGTACAGGTTAGTGTACGACAACGGTTTAGGGTGAGCGTACGTGTTAGGGTACGGGTTAATGTTAGCGTACGGTTTAGGATTGGGGACGTGTGAGGGTAAGGCTTCGGGTAAGGGTTAGGGTTAGGGTTAGGGTTAGGGTTAGGGTTAGAGGACGGGGACGGTTTAGGGTACAGGTTAGGGTACGACAAAGGTTTAGGGTGAGCGTACGTGTTAGGGTACGGTTTAGTGTTAGCGTACGGGATAGGAATAGGGGACGGGTGAGGGTAAGGCTTCGGGTAAGGGTTAGGGTTAGGGTTAGGTTTAGGGTTAGGGGACGGGCACGGGGACAGTTTAGGGTACAGGTTAGGGTACGACAACGGTTTAGGGTGAGCGTACGTGTTAGGGTACGGGTTAGTGTTAGCGTACGGGTTAGGATTAGGGGACGGGTGAGGGTAAGGCTTCGGGTAAGGGTTAGGGTAAGGGTTAGGGTTAGGGTTAGGGTTAGGGTTAGGGTTAGGGGACGGGGACGGTTTAGGGTACAGGTTAGAGTACGACAACGGTTTAGGGTGAGCGTACGTGTTAGGGTACGGGTTATTGTTAGCGTACGGGTTAGGATTAGGGGACGGGTGAGGGTAAGGCTTCGGGTAAGGGTTAGGGTTAGGGTTAGGGTTGGGTTAGGGTTAGGGGATGGGGACGGTTTAGGGTACAGTTTAGGGTACGACAACGGTTTAGGGTGAGCGTACGTGTTAGGGTACGGGTTAGTGTTAGCGTACGGTTTAGGATTAGGGGACGGGTGAGGGTAAGGCTTCGGGTAAGGGTTAGGGTTAGGGTTAGGGTTAGGGGACGGGCATGGGGACGGTTTAGGGTACAGGTTAGGGTACGACAACGGTTTAGGGTGAGCGTACGTGTTAGGGTACGGGTTAGTGTTAGCGTACGGGTTAGGATTAGGGGACGGGTGAGGGTAAGGCTTCGGGTAAGGGTTAGGGTTAGGGTTAGGGTTAGGGTTCGGGGACGGGGACGTTTTAGGGTACAGGTTAGCGTACGACAACGGAGTAGGGTGAGCGTACGTGTTAGGGTACGGGTTAGTGTTAGCGTACGGGTTAGGATTAGGGGACGGGAGAGAGTAAGGCTTCCGGTAAGGGTTAGGGTTAGGGTTAGGGTTAGGGTTAGGGGACGGGGACGGTTTAGGGTACAGGTTAGGGTACGACAACGGCTTAGGGTGAGAGTACGTGTTAGGGTACGGATTAGTGTTAGCGTACGGGTTAGGATTAGGGGACGGGTGAGGGTAAGGCTTCGGGTAAGGGTTAGGGTTAGGGTTGGGTTAGGGTTAGGGTTAGGGGACGGGCATGGTTTAGGGTTCAGGTTAGGGTACGACAACGGTTTAGGGTGAGCGTACGTGTTAGGGTACGGGTTAGTGTTAGCGTACGGGTTAGGATTAGGGGACGGGTGAGGGTAAGGTTTAGGGTTAGGGTTAGGGGACGGGGACGGGAACGGTTTAGGGTACAGGTTAGGGTACGTCAACGGTTTAGGGTCAGCGTACGTGTTATGGTACGGGTTAGTGTTAGGGTACGGGTTAGGATTAGGGGACGGGTGAGGGTAAGGCTTCGGGTAAGTGTTAGGGTTAGGGTTAGGGTTAGGGTTAGGGTTAGGGGATGGGGACGGGTTAGGGTACAGGTTAGGGTACGACAACGGTTTAGGGGAGCGTACGTGTTAGGGTACGGGTTAGTGTTAGCGTACGGGTTAGGATTAGGGGACGGGTGAGGGTAAGGCTTCGGGTAAGGGTTAGGGTTAGGGTTAGGGTTAGGGTTAGGGTTAGGGGACGGGGATGGTTTAGGGTACAGGTTAGGGTACGACAACGGTTTAGGGTGAGCGTACGTGTTAGGGTATGGGTTAGTGTTAGCGTACGGGTTAGGATTAGGGGACGGGTGAGTGTAAGGCTTCGGGTAAGGGTTAGGGTTAGGGTTAGGGTTAGGGTTAGAGGACGGGGACGGTTTAGGGTGCAGCTTAGGGTACGACAACGGTTTAGGGTGAGCGTACGTGTTAGGGTACTGGTTAGTGTTAGCGTACGGGTTAGGATTAGGGGACGGGTGAGGGTAAGGCTTCAGGTAAGTGTTAGGGTTAGGGTTAGGGTTAGGGTTAGGGTTTGGGGATGGGGACGGTTTAGGGTACAGGTTAGGTTACGACAACGGTTTAGGGTGAGCGTACGTGTTAGGGTACGGGTTAGTGTTAGCGTACGGGTTAGGATTAGGGGAGGGTTGAGGCTAAGGCTTCGGGTAAAAGTTAGGGTTAGGGTTAGGGTTAGGGTTAGGGGACGGGGACGGTTTAGGGTACAGGTTAGGGTACGAGAACGGTTTAGTGTGAGCGTACGTGTTAGGGTACGGTTTAGTGTTAGCGTACGGGTTAGGATTAGGGGACGGGTGAGTGTAAGGCTTCGGGTAAGGGTTAGGGTTAGGGTTAGGATTAGGGTTAGGGGACGGGGAAGGTTTAGGGTACAGTTTAGGGTACGTCAAAGGTTTAGTGTGAGCGTACGTGTTAGGGTACGGGTTAGTGTTAGCGTACGGGTTAGGATTAGGTGACGGGTGAGGGTAAGGCTTTGGGTAAGTGTTAGGGTTAGTGTTAGTGTTAGGGGACGGGGACGGTTTAGGGTTCAGGTTAGGGTACGACAACGGTTTAGGGTGAGGGTACGTGTTAGGGTACGGGTTAGTGTTAGCGTACGGGTTAGGATTAGGGGATGGTTGAGGGTAAGGCTTCGGGTAAGGGTTACGGTTAGGGTTAGGGTTAGGGTTAGGGTTAGGGTTAGGGGACGGTTTAGGGTACAGGTTAGGGTACGACAAAGGTTTAGGGTGAGCGTACGTGTTAGGGTACGGGTTAGTGTTAGCGTACGGGTGAGGATTAGGGGACGGGTGACTGTAAGGCTTCGGGTAAGGGTTAGGGTTAGGGTTAGGGTTAGGGGACGGGGACGGTTTAGGGTACAGGTTAAGGTACGACAACGGTTTAGGGTGAGCGTACGTGTTAGGGTACGGGTTAGTGTTAGCGTACGGGTTAGGATTAGTGGACGGGTGAGGGTAAGGCTTCGGGAAAGGGTTAGGGTTAGGGTTAGTGTTAGGGTTAGGGCACAGGCACGGGGACGGTTTAGGGTACAGGTTAGTGTACGACAACGGTTTAGGGTGAGGGTACGTGTTAGGGTACGGGTTAGTGTTATTGTACGGGTTAGGATTAGGGGAAGGGTGAGGGTAAGGCTTCGGGTAAGGGTTAGGTTTAGGGTTAGGGTTAGGGGACGGGGACCGGGACTGTTTAGGGTACAGGTTAGGGTACGACAACGGTTTAGGGTGAGCGTACGTATTAGGTTACGGGTTAGTGTTAGCGCACGGGTTAGGATTAGGGGACGGGTGAGGGTAAGGCTTCGGGTAAGGCTTAGGGTTAGGGTTAGTGTTAGGGTTAGGGGACGGGGACGGGGATGGTTTAGGGTACAGGTTAGTGTACGACAACGGTTTAGGGTGAGCGTACGTGTTAGGGTACGGGTGTTAGCGTACGGGTAAGGATTAGGGGACGGGTGTGGGTAAGGCTTCGGGTAAGGGTTAGGGTTAGGGTTAGGGTTAGGGTTAGGGGACGGGGACGGTTTAGGGTACAGGTTAGGGTACGACAACGGTTTAGGGTGAGCGTACGTGTTAGGGTACGGGTTAATGTTAGCGTACGGGTTAGGATTAGGGGACGGGTGAGGGTAAGGCTTCGGGTAAGGGTTAGGGTTAGGGTTAGGGGACGGGCACGGGGATGGTTTAGGGTACAGGTTAGGGTACGACAACGGTTTAGGGTGAGCGTACGTGTTAGGGTACGGGTTAGTGTTAGCGTACGGGTTAGGATTAGGGGACGGTTGAGGGTAAGGCTTCGGGTAAAATTTAGGGTTAGGGTTAGGGTTAGGGTTAGGGGACGGGGACGGTTTAGGATACAGGTTAGGGTACGACAACGGTTTAGGGTGAGCGTACGTGTTAGGGTACGGTTTAGTGTTAGCGTACGGGTTAGGATTAGGGGATGGGTGAGTGTAAGGCTTCGGGTAAGGGTTAGGGTTAAGGTTAGGTTTAGGGGACGGGGACGGTTTAGGGTACAGTTTAGGGTACGTCAACGGTTTAGGGTGAGCGTACGTGTTAGGGTACGGGTTAGTGTTAGCGTACGGGTTAGAATTAGGGGAAGGGTGAGGGTAAGGCTTTGCGTAAGTGTTAGGGTTAGGGTTAGGGTTAGGGTTAGGGTTAGGGGACGGGGACGGTTTAGGGTACAGGTTAGGGTACGACAAGTGTTTAGCGTGAGGGTACGTGTTAGGGTACGGGTTAGTGTTAGCGTACGGGTTAGGATTAGGGGACGGGTGAGGGTAAGGCTTCGGGTAAGGTTTAGGGTTAGGGTTAGGGTTAGGGTTAGGGGACGGGGACGGTTTAGGGTACAGGTTAGGGTAAGACAACGGTTTAGGGTGAGCGTACGTGTTAGGGTACGGGTTAGTGTTAGCGTACGGGTTAGGATTAGGGGACGGGTGAGGGTAAGGCTTCGGGTAAGGGTTAGTGTTAGGGTTAGGGTTAGGGTTAGGGGACGGGCACGGGGACGGCTTACGGTACAGGTTAGGGTACGACAACGGTTTAGGGTGAGCGTACGTGTTAGGGTACGGGTTAGTGTTAGCTTACGGGTTAGGATTAGGGGACGGGTGAGGGTAAGGCTTCGGGTAAGTGTTAGGGTTAGGGTTAGGGTTAGGGTTAGGGTTAGGGGACGGGGACGGTTTACGGTACAGGTTAGAGTACGACAACAATTTAGGGTGAGCGTACGTGTTAGGGTACGGGTTAGTGTTAGCGTACGGGTTAGGATTAGGGGACGGGTGAGGGTAAGGCTTCGGGAAAGGGTTAGGGTTAGGGTTAGGGTTAGGGGACGGGGACGGGGATGGTTTAGGGTACAGGTTAGGCTACGACAACGGTTTAGGATGAGCGTACGTGTTAGGGTACGGGTTAGTGTTAGCGTACAGGTTAGGATTATGGGACGGTTGAGGGTAAGGCTTCGGGTAAGGGTTAGGGTTAGGGTTAGGGTTAGGTTTAGGGTACGGGGACGGCTTAGGGTACAGTTTAGGGTACGACAAAGGTTTAGGGTGAGCGTACGTGTTAGGGTACGGGTTAGTGTTAGGGTACGGATGAGGATTAAGGGACGGGTGAGTGTAAGGTTTCGGGTAAGGGTTAGGGTTAGGGTTAGGGTTAGGGTTAGGGTTAGGGGACGGGGACGGGGACGGGGACGGTTTAGGGTACAGGTTAGGGTACGACAACGGTTTAGGGTGAGCGTACGTGTTAGGGTACGTTTTAGTGTTAGTGTACGGGTTAGGATTAGGGGACGGGTGAGTGTAAGGCTTCGGGTAAGGGTTAGGGTTAGGGTTAGGGTTAGGGTTAGGGTTAGGGTTAGGGGACGGGGACGGTTTAGGGCACAGTTTAGTGTACGTCAACGTTTTAGGGTGAGCGTACGTGTTAGGGTACGGGTTAGTGTTAGCGTACGGGTTAGGATTAGGGGACGGGTGAGGATAAGGCTTCGGGTAAGGGTTAGGGTTACGGTTAGGGTTAGGGTTAGGGTTAGGTGACGGGGACGGTTGAGGGTACAGGTTAGGGTACGACAACAGTTTAGGTTGAGTGTACATGTTAGGGTACGGGTTAGTGTTCGCGTACGGGTTAGGATTAGGGGACGGGTGAGGGTAAGGCTTCGGGTAAGGGTTAGGGTTAGGGTTAGGGTTAAGGGACGGGCACGGGGACGGTTTAGCGTACAGGTTAGGGTACGACAACGGTTTAGGGTGAGGGTACGTGTTAGGGTAAGGATTAGTGTTAGCGTACGGGTTAGGATTAGGGGACGGGTGAGGGTAAGGCTTCGGGTAAGGGTTAGGGTTAGGGTTAGGGTTAGGGTTAGGGGACGGGGACGGTTTAGGGTACAGGTTAGGGTACGACAACGGTTTAGGGTGAGCGTACGTGTTAGGGTAGGGGTTAGTGTTAGCGTACGGATTAGGATTAGGGGACGGTTGAGGGTAAGGCTTCGGGTAAAAGTTAGGGTTAGGGTTAGGGTTAGGGTTAGAGGACGGGGCCGGTTTAGGGTACAGGTTAGGGTACGACAAAGGTTTAGGGTGAGCGTACGTGTTAGGGTACGGGTTAGTGTTAGCGTACAGGTTAGGATTAGGGGACGGGTGAGGGTAAGACTTCGGGTAAGGGTTAGGGTTAGGGTTAGGGTTAGGGTTAGGGGACGGGCACGGGGACTGTTTAGGGTACAGGTTAGGGTAAGACAACGGTTTAGGGTGAGCGTACGTGTTAGGGTACGGGTTAGTGTTAGCGTACGGGTTAGGATTAGGGGACGGGTGAGGATAAGGCTTCGGGTAAGTGTTAGGGTTAGGGTTAGGGTTAGGGTTAGGGTTAGGGGACGGGGACGGTTAAGGGTACAGGTTAGGGTACGACAACGATTTAGGGTGAGCGTACGTGTTAGGGTACGGGTTAGTGTTAGCGTACGGTTTAGGATTAGGGGACGGGTGAGGGTAAGGCTTCGGGTAAGGGTTAGGGTTAGGGTTAGGTTTAGGGTTAGGGGACGGGGACGGTTTAGGGTACAGGTTAGCCTACGACAACGGTTTAGGATGAGCGTACGTGTTAGGGTACGGGTTAGTGTTAGCGTACGGGTTAGGATTAGGGGACGGGTGAGGGTAAGGCTTCGGGTAAGGGTTAGAGTTAGGGTTAGGGTTAGGGTTAGGGTTAGGGGACGGGGACGGTTTAGGGTACAGGTTAGGGTACGACAACGGTTTAGGGTGAGCGTACGTGTTAGGGTACGGGTTAGTGTTAGGGTACGGGTGAGGATTAGGGGACGGGTGAGTGTAAGTCTTCGGGTAAGGTTTAGGGTTAGGGTTAGGGTTAGGGTTAGGGTTAGGGGACGGGGACGCTTTAGTGTACAGGTTAGTGTACGACAACGTTTTAGGGTGAGCGTACGTGTTAGGGTACGGGTTAGTGTTAGCGTACGGATTAGGATTAGGGGACGGGTCAGTGTAAGGCTTCGGGAAAGGGTTAGGGTTAGGGTTAGGATTACGGTTAGGGGACGGGCACGGGGACGGTTTAGGGTACAGGTTAGGGTACGACAACGGTTAAGGGTGAGGGTACGTGTTAGGGTACGGGTTAGTGTTAGCGTACGGGTTGGGATTATGGGACGGGTGAGGGTAAGGCTTCAGGAAAGGGTTAGGTTTAGGGTTAGGGTTAGGGGACGGGTACGGTTTAGGGTACAGTTTAGGGTACGTCAACGGTTTAGGGTGAGCCTACGTGTTAGGGTACGGGTTAGTGTTAGCGTACGGGTTAGGATTAGGGGACGGGTGAGGATAAGGCTTCGGGTAAGGGTTAGGGTTAGGGTTAGGGTTGGGGACGGGGACAGTTTAGGGTACAGGTTAGGGTACGACAACGGTTTAGGGTGAGGGTATGTGTTAGGGTACGGGTTAGTGATAGCTTACTAGTTAGGATTAGGGGACGGGTGAGGGTAAGGCTTCGGGTAAGGGTTAGGGTTAGGGTTAGGGTTAGGGTTAGGGGACGGGGACGGTTTAGGGTACAGGTTAGGGTACGAAAACGGTTTAGGGTGAGCGTACGTGTAAGGGTACGGGTTAGTGTTAGCGTACGGGTTAGGATTAGGGGACGGGTGAGGGTAAGGCTTCGGGTAAGGGTTAGGGTTAGGGTTAGGGTTAGGGTTAGGGGACGGTTTAGGGTACAGGTTAGGGTACGACAAAAGTTTAGGGTGAGCGTGCGTGTTAGGGTACGGGTTAGTGTTAGCGTGCGGGTGAGGATTAGGGGACGGGTGAGTGTAAGGATTCGGGTAAGGGTTAGGGTTAGGGTTAGGGTTAGGGTTAGGGTTAGGGGACGGGTTAGGGTACAGGTTAGGGTACGACAACGGTTTAGGGGAGCGTACGTGTTAGGGTACGGGTTAGTGTTAGCGTACGGGTTAGGATTAGGGGACGGGTGAGGGTAAGGCTTCGGGTAAGGGTTAGGGTTAGGGTTAGGGTTAGGGTTAGGGTTAGGGGACGGGGACGGTTTAGGGTACAGGTTAGGGTACGACAACGGTTTAGGGTGAGCGTACGTGTTAGGGTACGGGTTAGTGTTAGCGTACGGGTTAGGATTAGGGGACGGGTGAGTGTAAGGCTTCGGGTAAAGGTTAGGGTTAGGGTTAGGGTTAGGGTTAGGGTTAGAGGACGGGGACGGTTTAGGGTGCAGCTTAGGGTACGACAACGGTTTAGGGTGAGCGTACGTGTTAGGGTACTGGTTAGTGTTAGCGTACGGTTAGGATTAGGGGACGGGTGAGGGTAAGGCTTCGGGTAAGTGTTAGGGTTAGGGTTAGGGTTAGGGTTACGGTTTGGGGATGGGGACGGTTTAGGGTACAGGTTAGGTTACGACAACGGTTTAGGGTGAGCGTACGTGTTAGGGTACGGGTTAGTGTTAGCGTACGGGTTAGGATTAGGGGACGGGTGAGGGTAAGGCTTCGGGTAAGGGTTAGGGTTAGGGTTGGGTTAGGGTTAGGGTTAGGGGACGGGCATGGTTTAGGGTTCAGGTTAGGGTACGACAACGGTTTAGGGTGAGCGTACGTGTTAGGGTACGGGTTAGTGTTAGCGTACGGGTTAGGATTAGGGGACGGGTGAGGGTAAGGTTTAGGGTTAGGGTTAGGGGACGGGGACGGGAACGGTTTAGGGTACAGGTTAGGGTACGTCAACGGTTTAGGGTGAGCGTACGTGTTATGGTACGGGTTAGTGTTAGGGTACGGGTTAGGATTAGGGGACGGGTGAGGGTAAGGCTTCGGGTAAGGGTTAGGGTTAGGGTTAGGGTTAGGGTTAGGGTTAGGGGATGGGGACGGGTTAGGGTACAGGTTAGGGTACGACAACGGTTTAGGGGAGCGTACGTGTTAGGGTACGGGTTAGTGTTAGCGTACGGGTTAGGATTAGGGGACGGGTGAGGGTAAGGCTTCGGGTAAGGGTTAGGGTTAGGTTTAGTGTTAGGGGACGGGGACGGGGACGGTTTAGGGTACAGGTTAGGGTACGTCAACGGTTTAGGGTGAGCGTACGTGTTAGGGTACGGGTTAGTGTTAGCGTACGGGTTAGGATTAGGGGACGGGTGAGGGTAAGGCTTCGGGTAAGGGTTAGGGTTAGGGTTAGGGTTAGGGTTAGGGTTAGGGGACGGGGACGGTTTAGGGTACAGGTTAGGGTACGACAACACTTTAGGCTGAGCGTACGTTTTACGGTACGGGTTAGTGTTAGCGTACGGGTTAGGATTATGGGAAGGGTGAGGGTAAGGCTTCGGGTAAGGGTTAGGGTTAGGGTTAGGGTTAGGGTTAGGGGACTGGCACGGGAACGGTTTAGGGTACAGGTTAGGGTACGACAACGGTTTAGGGTGAGCGTACGTGTTAGGGTACGGGTTAGTGTTAGCGTACGGGTTAGGATTAGGGGACGGGTGAGGGTAAGGCTTCGGGTAAGGGTTAGGGTTAGTGTTAGGGTTAGGGTTAGGGTTAGGAGACGGGGACAGGGACGGTTTAGGGTACAGGTTAGGGTACGACAACGGTTTATGGTGAGCGTACGTGTTAGGGTACGGGTTAGTGTTAGCGTACGGGTTAGGATTACGGGACGGTTGAGGGTAAGGCTTCGGGTAAAAGTTAGGGTTAGGGTTAGGGTTAGGGGACGGGGACGGGGACGGTTTAGGGTACAGTTTAGGGTACGTCAACGGTTTAGTGTGAGCGTACGTGTTAGGGTACGGGTTAGTGTTAGCGTACGGGTTAGGTTTAGGGGACGGGTGAGGGTAAGGCTTCGGGTAAGGGTTAGGGTTAGGGTTAGGGTTAGGGTTAGGGGACGGGCACGGGGACGGTTTAGGGTACAGGTTAGGGTACGACAACGGTTTAGGGTGAGGGTACGTGTTAGGGTACGGGTTAGTGTTATTGTACGGGTTAGGATTAGGGGACGGGTGAGGGTAAGGCTTCGGGTAAGGTTAGGGTTAGGGTTAGGATTAGGGTTAGGGGACGGGGACGGGGACGATTTAGGGTACAGGTTGGGGTACGACAACGGTTTAGGGTGAGCGTACGTATTAGGGTACGGGTTTCTGTTAGCGTACGGGTTAGGATTAGGGGACGGGTGAGGGTAAGGCTTCGGGTAAGGGTTAGGGTTAGGGTTAGGGTTAGGGTTAGGATTAGGGGACGGGGACGGTTTAGGGTACAGTTTAGGGTACGACAACGGTTTAGGGTGAGCGTACGTGTTAGGGTATGTGTTAGTGTTAGCGTACGGGTTAGGATTAGGGGACGGGTGAGGGTAAGGCTTCGGGTAAGGGTTAGGGTTAGGGTTAGTGCATGGGGACGGGGACGGGGACGGGGACGGTTTAGGGTACAGGTTAGTGTACGACAACGGTTTAGGGTGAGCGTACGTTTTAGGGTACAGGTTAGTGTTAGCGTACGGGTTAGGATAAGGGGACGGGTGAGGGTAAGGCTTCGGGTAAGCGTTAGGGTTAGGGTTAGGGTTAGGGTTAGAGTACGGGGACGGTTTAGGGTACAGGTTAGGGTACGACAACGGTTTAGGGTGAGTGTACGTGTTTGGGTACGGGTTAGTGTTAGCATAAGGTTTAGGATTAGGGAACGGGTGAGGGTAAGGCTTCTGGTAAGGGTTAGGGTTAGGGTTAGGGGACGGGGACGGGGACGGTATAGGGTACAGGTTAGGGTACGACAACGGTTTACGGTGAGCGTACGTGTTAGGGTACGGATTAGTGTTAGCGTACGGGTTAGGATTAGGGGACGGGTGAGGGTAAGGCTTCGGGTAAGGGTTAGGGTTAGGGTTAGGGTTAGGGGACGGGGACGGTGACGGGGACGGTTTAGGGTACAGGTTAGGGTACGACAACGGTTTATGGTGAGCGTACGTGTTAGGGTACGGGTTAGTGTTAGCGTACGGGTTAGGATTAGGGGACGGGTGAGCGTAAGGCTTCGGGTAAGGGTTAGGGTTAGTGTTAGGGTTAGGGTTAGGGTTAGGGGACGGGGACAGGGACGGTTTAGGGTACAGGTTAGGGTACGAAAACGGTTTATGGTGAGCGTACGTGTTAGGGTACGGGTTAGTGTTAGCGTACGGGTTAGGATTAGGGGACGGGTGAGGGTAAGGCTTCGGGTAAGGGTTAGGGTTAGGGTTAGGGGACGGGGACGGGGACGGGAAAGGGGACGGTTTAGGGTACAGGTTAGTGTACGACAACGGTTTAGGGTGAGCGTACGTGTTAGGGTCCAGGTTAGTGTTAGCGTACGGTTTAGGATTAGGGCACGGGTGAGGGTAAGGCTTCGGGTAAGCGTTAGGGTTAGGGTTAGGGTTAGGATTAGCGGACGGGGACGGTTTAGGGTACAGGTTAGGGTACGACAACGGTTTAGGGTGAGCGTACGTGTTAGGATACGGGTTAGTGTTAGCATACGGTTTAGGATTAGGGTACGGGTGAGGGTAAGGCTTCGGGTAAGGGTTAGGGTTAGGGTTAGGGTTAGGGTTAGGGTTAGGGGACGGGGAAGGTTTAGGGTACAGGTTAGTGTACGACAAAGGTTTAGGGTGAGCGTACGTGTTAGGGTACGGGTTAGTGTTAGGGTACGCATGAGGATTAGGGGACGGGTGAGTGTAAGGCTTCGGGTAACGGTTAGGGTTAGGGTTAGGGTTAGGGGACGGGGACGGGGACGGGGACGGTTTAGGGTACAGGTTAGTGTACGACAACGGTTTAGGGTGAGCGTACGTGTTAGGGTACGGGTTAGTGTTAGCGTACGGGTTAGGATTAGGGGAGGGTTGAGGGTAAGGCTTCGGGTAAAAGTTAGGGTTAGGGTTAGGGTTAGGGTTAGGGGACGGGGACGGTTTAGGGTACAGGTTAGGGTACGAGAACGGTTTAGTGTGAGCGTACGTGTTAGGGTACGGTTTAGTGTTAGCGTACGGGTTAGGATAAGGGGACGGGTGAGTGTAAGGCTTCGGGTAAGGGTTAGGGTTAGGGTTAGGATTAGGGTTAGGGGACGGGGATGGTTTAGGGTACAGTTTAGGGTACGTCAACGGTTTAGTGTGAGCGTACGTGTTAGGGTACGGGTTAGTGTTAGCGTACGGGTTAGGATTAGGGGACGGGTGAGGGTAAGGCTTTGGGTAAGTGTTAGGGTTAGTGTTAGTGTTAGGGGACGGGGACGGTTTAGGGTTCAGGTTAGGGTACGACAACGGTTTAGGGTGAGGGTACGTGTTAGGGTACGGGTTAGTGTTAGCGTACGGGTTAGGATTAGGGGACGGTTGAGGGTAAGGCTTCGGGTAAGGGTTACGGTTAGGGTTAGGGTTAGGGTTAGGGTTAGGGTTAGGGTTAGGGTTAGGGGACGGGTTAGGGTACAGGTTAGGGTACGACAACGGTTTAGGGGAGCGTACGTGTTAGGGTACGGGTTAGTGTTAGCGTACGGGTTAGGATTAGGGGACGGGTGAGGGTAAGGCTTCGGGTAAGGGTTAGGGTTAGGGTTAGGGTTAGGGTTAGGGTTAGGGGACGGGGACGGTTTAGGGTACAGGTTAGGGTACGACAACGGTTTAGGGTGAGCGTACGTGTTAGGGTACGGGTTAGTGTTAGCGTACGGGTTAGGATTAGGGGACGGGTGAGTGTAAGGCTTCGGGTAAAGGTTAGGGTTAGGGTTAGGGTTAGGGTTAGGGTTAGAGGACGGGGACGGTTTAGGGTGCAGCTTAGGGTACGACAACGGTTTAGGGTGAGCGTACGTGTTAGGGTACTGGTTAGTGTTAGCGTACGGTTAGGATTAGGGGACGGGTGAGGGTAAGGCTTCGGGTAAGTGTTAGGGTTAGGGTTAGGGTTAGGGTTACGGTTTGGGGATGGGGACGGTTTAGGGTACAGGTTAGGTTACGACAACGGTTTAGGGTGAGCGTACGTGTTAGGGTACGGGTTAGTGTTAGCGTACGGGTTAGGATTAGGGGACGGGTGAGGGTAAGGCTTCGGGTAAGGGTTAGGGTTAGGGTTGGGTTAGGGTTAGGGTTAGGGGACGGGCATGGTTTAGGGTTCAGGTTAGGGTACGACAACGGTTTAGGGTGAGCGTACGTGTTAGGGTACGGGTTAGTGTTAGCGTACGGGTTAGGATTAGGGGACGGGTGAGGGTAAGGTTTAGGGTTAGGGTTAGGGGACGGGGACGGGAACGGTTTAGGGTACAGGTTAGGGTACGTCAACGGTTTAGGGTGAGCGTACGTGTTATGGTACGGGTTAGTGTTAGGGTACGGGTTAGGATTAGGGGACGGGTGAGGGTAAGGCTTCGGGTAAGGGTTAGGGTTAGGGTTAGGGTTAGGGTTAGGGTTAGGGGATGGGAACGGGTTAGGGTACAGGTTAGGGTACGACAACGGTTTAGGGGAGCGTACGTGTTAGGGTACGGGTTAGTGTTAGCGTACGGGTTAGGATTAGGGGACGGGTGAGGGTAAGGCTTCGGGTAAGGGTTAGGGTTAGGTTTAGTGTTAGGGGACGGGGACGGGGACGGTTTAGGGTACAGGTTAGGGTACGTCAACGGTTTAGGGTGAGCGTACGTGTTAGGGTACGGGTTAGTGTTAGCGTACGGGTTAGGATTAGGGGACGGGTGAGGGTAAGGCTTCGGGTAAGGGTTAGGGTTAGGGTTAGGGTTAGGGTTAGGGTTAGGGGACGGGGACGGTTTAGGGTACAGGTTAGGGTACGACAACACTTTAGGCTGAGCGTACGTTTTACGGTACGGGTTAGTGTTAGCGTACGGGTTAGGATTATGGGAAGGGTGAGGGTAAGGCTTCGGGTAAGGGTTAGGGTTAGGGTTAGGGTTAGGGTTAGGGGACTGGCACGGGAACGGTTTAGGGTACAGGTTAGGGTACGACAACGGTTTAGGGTGAGCGTACGTGTTAGGGTACGGGTTAGTGTTAGCGTACGGGTTAGGATTAGGGGACGGGTGAGGGTAAGGCTTCGGGTAAGGGTTAGGGTTAGTGTTAGGGTTAGGGTTAGGGTTAGGAGACGGGGACAGGGACGGTTTAGGGTACAGGTTAGGGTACGACAACGGTTTATGGTGAGCGTACGTGTTAGGGTACGGGTTAGTGTTAGCGTACGGGTTAGGATTACGGGACGGTTGAGGGTAAGGCTTCGGGTAAAAGTTAGGGTTAGGGTTAGGGTTAGGGGACGGGGACGGGGACGGTTTAGGGTACAGTTTAGGGTACGTCAACGGTTTAGTGTGAGCGTACGTGTTAGGGTACGGGTTAGTGTTAGCGTACGGGTTAGGTTTAGGGGACGGGTGAGGGTAAGGCTTCGGGTAAGGGTTAGGGTTAGGGTTAGGGTTAGGGTTAGGGGACGGGCACGGGGACGGTTTAGGGTACAGGTTAGGGTACGACAAAGGTTTAGGGTGAGGGTACGTGTTAGGGTACGGGTTAGTGTTATTGTACGGGTTAGGATTAGGGGACGGGTGAGGGTAAGGCTTCGGGTAAGGGTTAGGGTTAGGGTTAGGATTAGGGTTAGGGGACGGGGACGGGGACGATTTAGGGTACAGGTTGGGGTACGACAACGGTTTAGGGTGAGCGTACGTATTAGGGTACGGGTTTCTGTTAGCGTACGGGTTAGGATTAGGGGACGGGTGAGGGTAAGGCTTCGGGTAAGGGTTAGGGTTAGGGTTAGGGTTAGGGTTAGGATTAGGGGACGGGGACGGTTTAGGGTACAGGTTAGGGTACGACAACGGTTTAGGGTGAGCGTACGTGTTAGGGTATGTGTTAGTGTTAGCGTACGGGTTAGGATTAGGGGACGGGTGAGGGTAAGGCTTCGGGTAAGGGTTAGGGTTAGGGTTAGTGCATGGGGACGGGGACGGGGACGGGGACGGTTTAGGGTACAGGTTAGTGTACGACAACGGTTTAGGGTGAGCGTACGTTTTAGGGTACAGGTTAGTGTTAGCGTACGGGTTAGGATAAGGGGACGGGTGAGGGTAAGGCTTCGGGTAAGCGTTAGGGTTAGGGTTAGGGTTAGGGTTAGGGTTAGGGGACGGGGACGGTTTAGGGTACAGGTTAGGGTACGACAACGGTTTAAGGTGAGCGTACGTGTTAGGGTACGGGTTAGTGTTAGCGTACGGGTGAGGATTAGGGGACGGGTGAGTGTAAGGCTTCGGGTAAGTGTTAGGGTTAGGGTTAGGGTTAGGGTTAGGGGACGGGGACGGTTTAGGGTACAGGTTAGGGTACGACAACGGTTTAGGTTTAGCGTACGTGTTAGGGTACGGGTTAGTGTTAGCGGATGGGTTAGGATTAGGGGACGGGTGTGGGTAAGGCTTCGGATAAGGGTTAGGGTTAGGGTTAGGGTTAGGGGACGGGGACGAAGACGGTTTAGGGTACAGGTTAGGGTACGACAACGGTTTAGGGTGAGCGTACGTGTTAGGGTACGGGTTAGTGTTAGCGTACAGGTTAGGATTAGGGGACGGGTGAGGGTAAGACTTCGGGTAAGGGTTAGGGTTAGGGTTAGGGTTAGGGGACGGGCACGGGGACTGTTTAGGGTACAGGTTAGGGTAAGACAACGGTTTAGGGTGAGCGTACGTGTTAGGGTACGGGTTAGTGTTAGCGTACGGGTTAGGATTAGGGGACGGGTGAGGATAAGGCTTCGGGTAAGTGTTAGGGTTAGGGTTAGGGTTAGGGTTAGGGTTAGGGGACGGGGACGGTTAAGGGTACAGGTTAGGGTACGACAACGATTTAGGGTGAGCGTACGTGTTAGGGTACGGGTTAGTGTTAGCGTACGGTTTAGGATTAGGGGACGGGTGAGGGTAAGGCTTCGGGTAAGGGTTAGGGTTAGGGTTAGGGTTAGGGTTAGGGGACGGGGACGGTTTAGGGTACAGGTTAGCCTACGACAACGGTTTAGGATGAGCGTACGTGTTAGGGTACGGGTTAGTGTTAGCGTACGGTTTAGGATTAGGGGACGGGTGAGGGTAAGGCTTCGGGTAAGGGTTAGAGTTAGGGTTAGGGTTAGGGTTAGGGTTAGGGGACGGGGACGGTTTAGGGTACAGGTTAGGGTACGACAAAGGTTTAGGGTGAGCGTACGTGTTAGGGTACGGGTTAGTGTTAGGGTACGGGTGAGGATTAGGGGACGGGTGAGTGTAAGTCTTCGGGTAAGGTTTAGGGTTAGGGTTAGGGTTAGGGTTAGGGTTAGGGGACGGGGACGCTTTAGTGTAGAGGTTAGTGTACGACAACGTTTTAGGGTGAGCGTACGTGTTAGGGTACGGGTTAGTGTTAGCGTACGGATTAGGATTAGGGGACGGGTGAGGGTAAGGCTTCGGGTAAGGGTTAGGGTTAGGGTTAGGCTTAGGGTTAGGGGTCGGGCACGGGGACGGTTTAGGGTACAGGTTAGGGTACGACAACGGTTTAGGGTGAGCGTACGTGTTAGGGTATGGGTTAGTGTTAGCGTACGGGTTAGGATTAGGGGACAGGTGAGGGTAAGGCTTCAGGTGAGGGTTAGGGTTAGGGTTAGGGTTAGGGGACGGGGACGGGGACGGGGATGGTTTAGGGTACAGGTTAGGGTACGACAACGGTTTAGGGTGAGCGTAGGTGTTAGGGTACGGGTTAGTGTTAGCGTACGGGTTAGGATTAGGGGAGGGGTGAGTGTAAGGCTTCGGGTAAGGATTAGGGTTAAGGTTAGTGTTAGGGTTAGGGTTAGGGGACGGGGACGGTTTAGGGTACAGTTTAGGGTACGACAACGGTTTAGGGTGAGCGTACGTGTTAGGGTACGGGTTAGTGTTAGCGTACGGGTTAGGATTCGGGGACGGGTGAAGGTAAGGCTTCGGGTAAGGTTTAGGTTTAGGGTTAGGGTTAGGGTTAGGGGACGGTGACGGTTTAGGGTACAGGTTAGGGTACGACAACGGTTTAGGGTGAGCATACGTGTTAGGGTACGGGTTAGTGTTAGCGTACGGTTTAGGATTAGGGGACGGGTGAGGGTAAGGCATCAGGTAAGGGTTAGGGTTAGGGTTAGGGTTAGGGTTAGGGGACGGGGACGGTTTAGGGTACAGGTTAGGGTACGACAACGGTTTAAGGTGAGCGTACGTGTTAGGGTACGGGTTAGTGTTAGCGTACGGGTGAGGATTAGGGGACGGGTGAGTGTAAGGCTTCGGGTAAGGGTTAGGGTTAGGGTTAGGGTTAGGGTTAGGGGACGGGGACGGTTTAGGGTACAGGTTAGGGTACGACAACGGTTTAGGTTTAGCGTACGTGTTAGGGTACGGGTTAGTGTTAGCGGATGGGTTAGGATTAGGGGACGGGTGTGGGTAAGGCTTCGGATAAGGGTTAGGGTTAGGGTTAGTGTTAGGGGACGGGGACGAAGACGGTTTAGGGTACAGGTTAGGGTACGACAACGGTTTAGGGTGAGTGTACGTGTTAGGGTACGGGTTAGTGTTAGCGTACAGGTTAGGATTAGGGGACGGGTGAGGGTAAGACTTCGGGTAAGGGTTAGGGTTAGGGTTAGGGTTAGGGGACGGGCACGGGGACTGTTTAGGGTACAGGTTAGGGTAAGACAACGGTTTAGGGTGAGCGTACGTGTTAGGGTACGGGTTAGTGTTAGCGTACGGGTTAGGATTAGGGGACGGGTGAGGATAAGGCTTCGGGTAAGTGTTAGGGTTAGGGTTAGGGTTAGGGTTAGGGTTAGGGGACGGGGACGGTTAAGGGTACAGGTTAGGGTACGACAACGATTTAGGGTGAGCGTACGTGTTAGGGTACGGGTTAGTGTTAGCGTACGGTTTAGGTTTAGGGGACGGGTGAGGGTAAGGCTTCGGGTAAGGGTTAGGGTTAGGGTTAGGGTTAGGGTTAGGGGACGGGGACGGTTTAGGGTACAGGTTAGCCTACGACAACGGTTTAGGATGAGCGTACGTGTTAGGGTACGGGTTAGTGTTAGCGTACGGTTTAGGATTAGGGGACGGGTGAGGGTAAGGCTTCGGGTAAGGGTTAGAGTTAGGGTTAGGGTTAGGGTTAGGGTTAGGGGACGGGGACGGTTTAGGGTACAGGTTAGGGTACGACAAAGGTTTAGGGTGAGCGTACGTGTTAGGGTACGGGTTAGTGTTAGGGTACGGGTGAGGATTAGGGGACGGGTGAGTGTAAGTCTTCGGGTAAGGTTTAGGGTTAGGGTTAGGGTTAGGGTTAGGGTTAGGGGACGGGGACGCTTTAGTGTAGAGGTTAGTGTACGACAACGTTTTAGGGTGAGCGTACGTGTTAGGGTACGGGTTAGTGTTAGCGTACGGATTAGGATTAGGGGACGGGTCAGGGTAAGGCTTCGGGAAAGGGTTAGGGTTAGGGTTAGGATTACGGTTAGGGGACGGGCACGGGGACGGTTTAGGGTACAGGTTAGGGTACGACAACGGTTAAGGGTGAGGGTACGTGTTAGGGTACGGGTTAGTGTTAGCGTACGGGTTGGGATTATGGGACGGGTGAGGGTAAGGCTTCAGGAAAGGGTTAGGTTTAGGGTTAGGGTTAGGGGACGGGTACGGTTTAGGGTACAGTTTAGGGTACGTCAACGGTTTAGGGTGAGCCTACGTGTTAGGGTACGGGTTAGTGTTAGCGTACGGGTTAGGATTAGGGGACGGGTGAGGATAAGGCTTCGGGTAAGGGTTAGGGTTAGGGTTAGGGTTGGGGACGGGGACAGTTTAGGGTACAGGTTAGGGTACGACAACGGTTTAGGGTGAGGGTATGTGTTAGGGTACGGGTTAGTGATAGCTTACTGGTTAGGATTAGGGGACGGGTGAGGGTAAGGCTTCGGGTAAGGGTTAGGGTTAGGGTTAGGGTTAGGGTTAGGGGACGGGGACGGTTTAGGGTACAGGTTAGGGTACGAAAACGGTATAGGGTGAGCGTACGTGTAAGGGTACGGGTTAGTGTTAGCGTACGGGTTAGGATTAGGGGACGGGTGAGGGTAAGGCTTCGGGTAAGGGTTAGGGTTAGGGTTAGGGTTAGGGTTAGGGGACGGTTTAGGGTACAGGTTAGGGTATGACAAAAGTTTAGGGTGAGCGTGCGTGTTAGGGTACGGGTTAGTGTTAGCGTGCGGGTGAGGATTAGGGGACGGGTGAGTGTAAGGATTCGGGTAAGGGTTAGGGTTAGGGTTAGGGTTAGCGTTAGGGTTAGGGGACGGGTTAGGGTACAGGTTAGGGTACGACAACGGTTTAGGGGAGCGTACGTGTTAGGGTACGGGTTAGTGTTAGCGTACGGGTTAGGATTAGGGGACGGGTGAGGGTAAGGCTTCGGGTAAGGGTTAGGGTTAGGGTTAGGGTTAGGGTTAGGGTTAGGGGACGGGGACGGTTTAGGGTACAGGTTAGGGTACGACAACGGTTTAGGGTGAGCGTACGTGTTAGGGTACGGGTTAGTGTTAGCGTACGGGTTAGGATTAGGGGACGGGTGAGTGTAAGGCTTCGGGTAAAGGTTAGGGTTAGGGTTAGGGTTAGGGTTAGGGTTAGAGGACGGGGACGGTTTAGGGTGCAGCTTAGGGTACGACAACGGTTTAGGGTGAGCGTACGTGTTAGGGTACTGGTTAGTGTTAGCGTACGGTTAGGATTAGGGGACGGGTGAGGGTAAGGCTTCGGGTAAGTGTTAGGGTTAGGGTTAGGGTTAGGGTTACGGTTTGGGGATGGGGACGGTTTAGGGTACAGGTTAGGTTACGACAACGGTTTAGGGTGAGCGTACGTGTTAGGGTACGGGTTAGTGTTAGCGTACGGGTTAGGATTAGGGGACGGGTGAGGGTAAGGCTTCGGGTAAGGGTTAGGGTTAGGGTTGGGTTAGGGTTAGGGTTAGGGGACGGGCATGGTTTAGGGTTCAGGTTAGGGTACGACAACGGTTTAGGGTGAGCGTACGTGTTAGGGTACGGGTTAGTGTTAGCGTACGGGTTAGGATTAGGGGACGGGTGAGGGTAAGGTTTAGGGTTAGGGTTAGGGGACGGGGACGGGAACGGTTTAGGGTACAGGTTAGGGTACGTCAACGGTTTAGGGTGAGCGTACGTGTTATGGTACGGGTTAGTGTTAGGGTACGGGTTAGGATTAGGGGACGGGTGAGGGTAAGGCTTCGGGAAAGGGTTAGGGTTAGGGTTAGGGTTAGGGTTAGGGTTAGGGGATGGGGACGGGTTAGGGTACAGGTTAGGGTACGACAACGGTTTAGGGGAGCGTACGTGTTAGGGTACGGGTTAGTGTTAGCGTACGGGTTAGGATTAGGGGACGGGTGAGGGTAAGGCTTCGGGTAAGGGTTAGGGTTAGGTTTAGTGTTAGGGGACGGGGACGGGGACGGTTTAGGGTACAGGTTAGGGTACGTCAACGGTTTAGGGTGAGCGTACGTGTTAGGGTACGGGTTAGTGTTAGCGTACGGGTTAGGATTAGGGGACGGGTGAGGGTAAGGCTTCGGGTAAGGGTTAGGGTTAGGGTTAGGGTTAGGGTTAGGGTTAGGGGACGGGGACGGTTTAGGTTACAGGTTAGGGTACGACAACACTTTAGGCTGAGCGTACGTTTTACGGTACGGGTTAGTGTTAGCGTACGGGTTAGGATTATGGGAAGGGTGAGGGTAAGGCTTCGGGTAAGGGTTAGGGTTAGGGTTAGGGTTAGGGTTAGGGGACTGGCACGGGAACGGTTTAGGGTACAGGTTAGGGTACGACAACGGTTTAGGGTGAGCGTACGTGTTAGGGTACGGGTTAGTGTTAGCGTACGGGTTAGGATTAGGGGACGGGTGAGGGTAAGGCTTCGGGTAAGGGTTAGGGTTAGGGTTAGGGTTAGGAGACGGGGACAGGGACGGTTTAGGGTACAGGTTAGGGTACGACAACGGTTTATGGTGAGCGTACGTGTTAGGGTACGGGTTAGTGTTAGCGTACGGGTTAGGATTACGGGACGGTTGAGGGTAAGGCTTCGGGTAAAAGTTAGGGTTAGGGTTAGGGTTAGGGGACGGGGACGGGGACGGTTTAGGGTACAGTTTAGGGTACGTCAACGGTTTAGTGTGAGCGTACGTGTTAGGGTACGGGTTAGTGTTAGCGTACGGGTTAGGTTTAGGGGACGGGTGAGGGTAAGGCTTCGGGTAAGGGTTAGGGTTAGGGTTAGGGTTAGGGTTAGGGGACGGGCACGGGGACGGTTTAGGGTACAGGTTAGGGTACGACAACGGTTTAGGGTGAGGGTACGTGTTAGGGTACGGGTTAGTGTTATTGTACGGGTTAGGATTAGGGGACGGGTGAGGGTAAGGCTTCGGGTAAGGGTTAGGGTTAGGGTTAGGATTAGGGTTAGGGGACGGGGACGGGGACGATTTAGGGTACAGGTTGGGGTACGACAACGGTTTAGGGTGAGCGTACGTATTAGGGTACGGGTTTCTGTTAGCGTACGGGTTAGGATTAGGGGACGGGTGAGGGTAAGGCTTCGGGTAAGGGTTAGGGTTAGGGTTAGGGTTAGGGTTAGGATTAGGGGACGGGGACGGTTTAGGGTACAGGTTAGGGTACGACAACGGTTTAGGGTGAGCGTACGTGTTAGGGTATGTGTTAGTGTTAGCGTACGGGTTAGGATTAGGGGACGGGTGAGGGTAAGGCTTCGGGTAAGGGTTAGGGTTAGGGTTAGTGCATGGGGACGGGGACGGGGACGGGGACGGTTTAGGGTACAGGTTAGTGTACGACAACGGTTTAGGGTGAGCGTACGTTTTAGGGTACAGGTTAGTGTTAGCGTACGGGTTAGGATAAGGGGACGGGTGAGGGTAAGGCTTCGGGTAAGCGTTAGGGTTAGGGTTAGGGTTAGGGTTAGAGTACGGGGACGGTTTAGGGTACAGGTTAGGGTACGACAACGGTTTAGGGTGAGTGTACGTGTTTGGGTACGGGTTAGTGTTAGCATACGGTTTAGGATTAGGGAACGGGTGAGGGTAAGGCTTCTGGTAAGGGTTAGGGTTAGGGTTAGGGGACGGGGACGGGGACGGTATAGGGTACAGGTTAGGGTACGACAACGGTTTACGGTGAGCGTACGTGTTAGGGTACGGATTAGTGTTAGCGTACGGGTTAGGATTAGGGGACGGGTGAGGGTAAGGCTTCGGGTAAGGGTTAGGGTTAGGGTTAGGGTTAGGGGACGGGGACGGTGACGGGGACGGTTTAGGGTACAGGTTAGGGTACGACAACGGTTTATGGTGAGCGTACGTGTTAGGGTACGGGTTAGTGTTAGCGTACGGGTTAGGATTAGGGGACGGGTGAGCGTAAGGCTTCGGGTAAGGGTTAGGGTTAGTGTTAGGGTTAGGGTTAGGGTTAGGGGACGGGGACAGGGACGGTTTAGGGTACAGGTTAGGGTACGAAAACGGTTTATGGTGAGCGTACGTGTTAGGGTACGGGTTAGTGTTAGCGTACGGGTTAGGATTAGGGGACGGGTGAGGGTAAGGCTTCGGGTAAGGGTTAGGGTTAGGGTTAGGGGACGGGGACGGGGACGGGAAAGGGGACGGTTTAGGGTACAGGTTAGTGTACGACAACGGTTTAGGGTGAGCGTACGTGTTAGGGTCCAGGTTAGTGTTAGCGTACGGTTTAGGATTAGGGCACGGGTGAGGGTAAGGCTTCGGGTAAGCGTTAGGGTTAGGGTTAGGGTTAGGATTAGCGGACGGGGACGGTTTAGGGTACAGGTTAGGGTACGACAACGGTTTAGGGTGAGCGTACGTGTTAGGATACGGGTTAGTGTTAGCATACGGTTTAGGATTAGGGTACGGGTGAGGGTAAGGCTTCGGGTAAGGGTTAGGGTTAGGGTTAGGGTTAGGGTTAGGGTTAGGGGACGGGGAAGGTTTAGGGTACAGGTTAGTGTACGACAAAGGTTTAGGGTGAGCGTTCGTGTTAGGGTACGGGTTAGTGTTAGGGTACGCATGAGGATTAGGGGACGGGTGAGTGTAAGGCTTCGGGTAAGGGTTAGGGTTAGGGTTAGGGTTAGGGGACGGGGACGGGGACGGGGACGGTTTAGGGTACAGGTTAGTGTACGACAACGGTTTAGGGTGAGCGTACGTGTTAGGGTACGGGTTAGTGTTAGCGTACGGGTTAGGATTAGGGGAGGGTTGAGGGTAAGGCTTCGGGTAAAAGTTAGGGTTAGGGTTAGGGTTAGGGTTAGGGGACGGGGACGGTTTAGGGTACAGGTTAGGGTACGAGAACGTTTTAGTGTGAGCGTACGTGTTAGGGTACGGTTTAGTGTTAGCGTACGGGTTAGGATAAGGGGACGGGTGAGTGTAAGGCTTCGGGTAAGGGTTAGGGTTAGGGTTAGGATTAGGGTTAGGGGACGGGGATGGTTTAGGGTACAGTTTAGGGTACGTCAACGGTTTAGTGTGAGTGTACGTGTTAGGGTACGGGTTAGTGTTAGCGTACGGGTTAGGATTAGGGGACGGGTGAGGGTAAGGCTTTGGGTAAGTGTTAGGGTTAGTGTTAGTGTTAGGGGACGGGGACGGTTTAGGGTTCAGGTTAGGGTACGACAACGGTTTAGGGTGAGGGTACGTGTTAGGGTACGGGTTAGTGTTAGCGTACGGGTTAGGATTAGGGGACGGTTGAGGGTAAGGCTTCGGGTAAGGGTTACGGTTAGGGTTAGGGTTAGGGTTAGGGTTAGGGTTAGGGGACGGTTTAGGGTACAGGTTAGGGTACGACAAAGGTTTAGGGTGAGCGTACGTGTTAGGGTACGGGTTAGTGTTAGCGTACGGGTGAGGATTAGGGGACGGGTGAGTGTAAGGCTTCGGGTAAGGGTTAGGGTTAGGGTTAGGGTTAGGGGACGGGGACGGTTTAGGGTACAGGTTAAGGTACGACAACGGTTTAGGGTGAGCGTACGTGTTAGGGTACGGGTTAGTGTTAGCGTACGGGTTAGGATTAGTGGACGGGTGAGGGTAAGGCTTCGGGAAAGGGTTAGGGTTAGGGTTAGGGTTAGGGTTAGGGCACAGGCACGGGGACGGTTTAGGGTACAGGTTAGTGTACGACAACGGTTTAGGGTGAGGGTACGTGTTAGGGTACGGGTTAGTGTTATTGTACGGGTTAGGATTAGGGGAAGGGTGAGGGTAAGGCTTCGGGTAAGGGTTAGGTTTAGGGTTAGGGTTAGGGGACGGGGACCGGGACAGTTTAGGGTACAGGTTAGGGTACGACAACGGTTTAGGGTGAGCGTACGTGTTAGGGTATGGTTTAGTGTTAGCGTACGGGTTAGGATTAGGGGACGGGTGAGTGTAAGGCTTCGGGTAAGGGTTAGGGTTAGGGTTAGCATTAGGGTTAAGGGACGGGGACGGTTTAGGGTACAGTTTAGGGTACGTCAACGGTTTAGTGTGAGTGTACGTGTTAGGGTACGGGTTAGTGTTAGCGTACGGGTTAGGATTAGGGGACGCGTGAGGGTAAGGCTTCGGGTAAGGGTTAGGGTTAGGGTTAGGGTTAGGGTTAGGGTTAGGGGACGGGGACGGTTTAGGGTACAGTTTAGGGTACGACAACGGTTTAGGGTGAGCGTACGTGTTAGGGTACGGGTTAGTGTTAGCGTACGGGTTAGGATTAGGGGACGGGTGAGGGTAAGGCTTCGGGTAAGGGTTAGGTTTAGGGTTAGGGTTAGGGTTAGGTTTAGGGGACGGGGACGGTTTAGGGTACAGGTTAGGGTACGACAACGGTTTAGTGTGAGCGTACGTGGTAGGGTACGGGTTAGTGTTAGCGTACGGTTTAGGATTAGGGGAAGGGTGAGGGTAAGGCTTCGGGTAAGGGTTAGGGTTAGGGTTAGGCTTAGGGTTAGGGGTCGGGCACGGGGACGGTTTAGGGTACAGGTTAGGGTACGACAACGGTTTAGGGTGAGCGTACGTGTTAGGGTATGGGTTAGTGTTAGCGTACGGGTTAGGATTAGGGGACAGGTGAGGGTAAGGCTTCAGGTGAGGGTTAGGGTTAGGGTTAGGGTTAGGGGACGGGGACGGGGACGGGGATGGTTTAGGGTACAGGTTAGGGTACGACAACGGTTTAGGGTGAGCGTAGGGTTAGGGTACGGGTTAGTGTTAGCGTACGGGTTAGGATTAGGGGAGGGGTGAGTGTAAGGCTTCGGGTAAGGATTAGGGTTAAGGTTAGTGTTAGGGTTAGGGTTAGGGGACGGGGACGGTTTAGGGTACAGTTTAGGGTACGACAACGGTTTAGGGTGAGCGTACGTGTTAGGGTACGGGTTAGTGTTAGCGTACGGGTTAGGATTCGGGGACGGGTGAAGGTAAGGCTTCGGGTAAGGTTTAGGTTTAGGGTTAGGGTTAGGGTTAGGGGACGGTGACGGTTTAGGGTACAGGTTAGGGTACGACAACGGTTTAGGGTGAGCATACGTGTTAGGGTACGGGTTAGTGTTAGCGTACGGTTTAGGATTAGGGGACGGGTGAGGGTAAGGCTTCAGGTAAGGGTTAGGGTTAGGGTTAGGGTTAGGGTTAGGGGACGGGGACGGTTTAGGGTACAGGTTAGGGTACGACAACGGTTTAAGGTGAGCGTACGTGTTAGGGTACGGGTTAGTGTTAGCGTACGGGTGAGGATTAGGGGACGGGTGAGTGTAAGGCTTCGGGTAAGGGTTAGGGTTAGGGTTAGGGTTAGGGTTAGGGGACGGGGACGGTTTAGGGTACAGGTTAGGGTACGACAACGGTTTAGGTTGAGCGTACGTGTTAGGGTACGGGTTAGTGTTAGCGGATGGGTTAGGTTTAGGGGACGGGTGTGGGTAAGGCTTCGGATAAGGGTTAGGGTTAGGGTTAGGGTTAGGGGACGGGGACGAAGACGGTTTAGGGTACAGGTTAGGGTACGACAACGGTTTAGGGTGAGCGTACGTGTTAGGGTACGGGTTAGTGTTAGCGTACAGGTTAGGATTAGGGGACGGGTGAGGGTAAGACTTCGGGTAAGGGTTAGGGTTAGGGTTAGGGTTAGGGTTAGGGGACGGGCACGGGGACTGTTTAGGGTACAGGTTAGGGTAAGACAACGGTTTAGGGTGAGCGTACGTGTTAGGGTACGGGTTAGTGTTAGCGTACGGGTTAGGATTAGGGGACGGGTGAGGATAAGGCTTCGGGTAAGTGTTAGGGTTAGGGTTAGGGTTAGGGTTAGGGTTAGGGGACGGGGACGGTTAAGGGTACAGGTTAGGCTACGACAACGATTTAGGGTGAGCGTACGTGTTAGGGTACGGGTTAGTGTTAGCGTACGGTTTAGGATTAGGGGACGGGTGAGGGTAAGGCTTCGGGTAAGGGTTAGGGTTAGGGTTAGGGTTAGGGTTAGGGGACGGGGACGGTTTAGGGTACAGGTTAGCCTACGACAACGGTTTAGGATGAGCGTACGTGTTAGGGTACGGGTTAGTGTTAGCGTACGGTTTAGGATTAGGGGACGGGTGAGGGTAAGGCTTCGGGTAAGGGTTAGAGTTAGGGTTAGGGTTAGGGTTAGGGTTAGGGGACGGGGACGGTTTAGGGTACAGGTTAGGGTACGACAAAGGTTTAGGGTGAGCGTACGTGTTAGGGTACGGGTTAGTGTTAGGGTACGGGTGAGGATTAGGGGACGGGTGAGTGTAAGTCTTCGGGTAAGGTTTAGGGTTAGGGTTAGGGTTAGGGTTAGGGTTAGGGGACGGGGACGCTTTAGTGTAGAGGTTAGTGTACGACAACGTTTTAGGGTGAGCGTACGTGTTAGGGTACGGGTTAGTGTTAGCGTACGGATTAGGATTAGGGGACGGGTCAGGGTAAGGCTTCGGGAAAGGGTTAGGGTTAGGGTTAGGATTACGGTTAGGGGACGGGCACGGGGACGGTTTAGGGTACAGGTTAGGGTACGACAACGGTTAAGGGTGAGGGTACGTGTTAGGGTACGGGTTAGTGTTAGCGTACGGGTTGGGATTATGGGACGGGTGAGGGTAAGGCTTCAGGAAAGGGTTAGGTTTAGGGTTAGGGTTAGGGGACGGGTACGGTTTAGGGTACAGTTTAGGGTACGTCAACGGTTTAGGGTGAGCCTACGTGTTAGGGTACGGTTTAGTGTTAGCGTACGGGTTAGGATTAGGGGACGGGTGAGGATAAGGCTTCGGGTAAGGGTTAGGGTTAGGGTTAGGGTTGGGGACGGGGACAGTTTAGGGTACAGGTTAGGGTACGACAATGGTTTAGGGTGAGGGTACGTGTTAGGGTACGGGTTAGTGATAGCTTACTGGTTAGGATTAGGGGACGGGTGAGGGTAAGGCTTCGGGTAAGGGTTAGGGTTAGGGTTAGGGTTAGGGTTAGGGGACGGGGACGGTTTAGGGTACAGGTTAGGGTACGAAAACGGTTTAGGGTGAGCGTACGTGTAAGGGTACGGGTTAGTGTTAGCGTACGGGTTAGGATTAGGGGACGGGTGAGGGTAAGGCTTCGGGTAAGGGTTAGGGTTAGGGTTAGGGTTAGGGTTAGGGGACGGTTTAGGGTACAGGTTAGGGTACGACAAAAGTTTAGGGTGAGCGTGCGTGTTAGGGTACGGGTTAGTGTTAGCGTGCGGGTGAGGATTAGGGGACGGGTGAGTGTAAGGATTCGGGTAAGGGTTAGGGTTAGGGTTAGGGTTAGGGTTAGGGTTAGGGGACGGGTTAGGGTACAGGTTAGGGTACGACAACGGTTTAGGGGAGAGTACGTTTTAGGGTACGGGTTAGTGTTAGCGTACGGGTTAGGATTAGGGGACGGGTGAGGGTAAGGCTTCGGGTAAGGGTTAGGGTTAGGGTTAGGGTTAGGGTTAGGGTTAGGGGACGGGGACGGTTTAGGGTACAGGTTAGGGTACGACAACGGTTTAGGGTGAGCGTACGTGTTAGGGTACGGGTTAGTGTTAGCGTACGGGTTAGGATTAGGGGACGGGTGAGTGTAAGGCTTCGGGTAAAGGTTAGGGTTAGGGTTAGGGTTAGGGTTAGGGTTAGAGGACGGGGACGGTTTAGGGTGCAGCTTAGGGTACGACAACGGTTTAGGGTGAGCGTACGTGTTAGGGTACTGGTTAGTGTTAGCGTACGGTTAGGATTAGGGGACGGGTGAGGGTAAGGCTTCGGGTAAGTGTTAGGGTTAGGCTTAGGGTTAGGGTTACGGTTTGGGGATGGGGACGGTTTAGGGTACAGGTTAGGTTACGACAACGGTTTAGGGTGAGCGTACGTGTTAGGGTACGGGTTAGTGTTAGCGTACGGGTTAGGATTAGGGGACGGGTGAGGGTAAGGCTTCGGGTAAGGGTTAGGGTTAGGGTTGGGTTAGGGTTAGGGTTAGGGGACGGGCATGGTTTAGGGTTCAGGTTAGGGTACGACAACGATTTAGGGTGAGCGTACGTGTTAGGGTACGGGTTAGTGTTAGCGTACGGGTTAGGATTAGGGGACGGGTGAGGGTAAGGTTTAGGGTTAGGGTTAGGGGACGGGGACGAAAACGGTTTAGGGTACAGGTTAGGGTACGTCAACGGTTTAGGGTGAGCGTACGTGTTATGGTACGGGTTAGTGTTAGGGTACGGGTTAGGATTAGGGGACGGGTGAGGGTAAGGCTTCGGGTAAGGGTTAGGGTTAGGGTTAGGGTTAGGGTTAGGGTTAGGGGATGGGGACGGGTTAGGGTACAGGTTAGGGTACGACAACGGTTTAGGGGAGCGTACGTGTTAGGGTACGGGTTAGTGTTAGCGTACGGGTTAGGATTAGGGGACGGGTGAGGGTAAGGCTTCGGGTAAGGGTTAGGGTTAGGTTTAGTGTTAGGGGACGGGGACGGGGACGGTTTAGGGTACAGGTTAGGGTACGTCAACGGTTTAGGGTGAGCGTACGTGTTAGGGTACGGGTTAGTGTTAGCGTACGGGTTAGGATTAGGGGACGGGTGAGGGTAAGGCTTCGGGTAAGGGTTAGGGTTAGGGTTAGGGTTAGGGTTAGGGGACGGGGACGGTTTAGGGTACAGGTTAGGGTACGACAACACTTTAGGCTGAGCGTACGTTTTACGGTACGGGTTAGTGTTAGCGTACGGGTTAGGATTATGGGAAGGGTGAGGGTAAGGCTTCGGGTAAGGGTTAGGGTTAGGGTTAGGGTTAGGGTTAGGGGACTGGCACGGGAACGGTTTAGGGTACAGGTTAGGGTACGACAACGGTTTAGGGTGAGCGTACGTGTTAGGGTACGGGTTAGTGTTAGCGTACGGGTTAGGATTAGTGGACGGGTGAGGGTAAGGCTTCGGGTAAGGGTTAGGGTTAGTGTTAGGGTTAGGGTTAGGGTTAGGAGACGGGGACAGGGCCGGTTTAGGGTACAGGTTAGGGTACGACAACGGTTTATGGTGAGCGTACGTGTTAGGGTACGGGTTAGTGTTAGCGTACGGGTTAGGATTACGGGACGGTTGAGGGTAAGGCTTCGGGTAAAAGTTAGGGTTAGGGTTAGGGTTAGGGGACGGGGACGGGGACGGTTTAGGGTACAGTTTAGGGTACGTCAACGGTTTAGTGTGAGCGTACGTGTTAGGGTACGGGTTAGTGTTAGCGTACGGGTTAGGATTAGGGGACGGGTGAGGGTAAGGCTTCGGGTAAGGGTTAGGGTTAGGGTTAGGGTTAGGGGACGGGCACGGGGACGGTTTAGGGTACAGGTTAGGGTACGACAACGGTTTAGGGTGAGGGTACGTGTTAGGGTACGGGTTAGTGTTATTGTACGGGTTAGGATTAGGGGACGGGTGAGGGTAAGGCTTCGGGTAAGGGTTAGGGTTAGGGTTAGGATTAGGGTTAGGGGACGGGGACGGGGACGATTTAGGGTACAGGTTGGGGTACGGCAACGGTTTAGGGTGAGCGTACGTATTAGGGTACGGGTTTCTGTTAGCGTACGGGTTAGGATTAGGGGACGGGTGAGGGTAAGGCTTCGGGTAAGGGTTAGGGTTAGGGTTAGGGTTAGGGTTAGGATTAGGGGACGGGGACGGTTTAGGGTACAGGTTAGGGTACGACAACGGTTTAGGGTGAGCGTACGTGTTAGGGTATGTGTTAGTGTTAGCGTACGGGTTAGGATTAGGGGACGGGTGAGGGTAAGGCTTCGGGTAAGGGTTAGGGTTAGGGTTAGTGCATGGGGACGGGGACGGGGATGGGGACGGTTTAGGGTACAGGTTAGTGTACGACAACGGTTTAGGGTGAGCGTACGTTTTAGGGTACAGGTTAGTGTTAGCGTACGGGTTAGGATAAGGGGACGGGTGAGGGTAAGGCTTCGGGTAAGCGTTAGAGTTAGGGTTAGGGTTAGGGTTAGAGTACGGGGACGGTTTAGGGTACAGGTTAGGGTACGACAACGGTTTAGGGTGAGTGTACGTGTTTGGGTACGGGTTAGTGTTAGCATACGGTTTAGGATTAGGGAACGGGTGAGGGTAAGGCTTCTGGTAAGGGTTAGGGTTAGGGTTAGGGGACGGGGACGGGGACGGTATAGGGTACAGGTTAGGGTACGACAACGGTTTAGGGTGAGCGTACGTGTTAGGGTACGGATTAGTGTTAGCGTACGGGTTAGGATTAGGGGACGGGTGAGGGTAAGGCTTCGGGTAAGGGTTAGGGTTAGGGTTAGGGTTAGGGGACGGGAACGGTGACGGGGACGGTTTAGGGTACAGGTTAGGGTACGACAACGGTTTATGGTGAGCGTACGTGTTAGGGTACGGGTTAGTGTTAGCGTACGCGTTAGGATTAGGGGACGGGTGAGCGTAAGGCTTCGGGTAAGGGTTAGGGTTAGTGTTAGGGTTAGGGTTAGGGTTAGGGGACGGGGACAGGGACGGTTTAGGGTACAGGTTAGGGTACGAAAACGGTTTATGGTGAGCGTACGTGTTAGGGTACGGGTTAGTGTTAGCGTACGGGTTAGGATTAGGGGACGGGTGAGGTTAAGGCTTCGGGTAAGGGTTAGGGTTAGGGTTAGGGGACGGGGACGGGGACGGGGACGGGGACGGTTTAGGGTACAGGTTAGTGTACGACAACGGTTTAGGGTGAGCGTACGTGTTAGGGTCCAGGTTAGTGTTAGCGTACGGTTTAGGATTAGGGCACGGGTGAGGGTAAGGCTTCGGGTAAGCGTTAGGGTTAGGGTTAGGGTTAGGATTAGCGGACGGGGACGGTTTAGGGTACAGGTTAGGGTACGACAACGGTTTAGGGTGAGCGTACGTGTTAGGATACGGGTTAGTGTTAGCATACGGTTTAGGATTAGGGTACGGGTGAGGGTAAGGCTTCGGGTAAGGGTTAGGGTTAGGGTTAGGGTTAGGGTTAGGGTTAGGGGACGGGGACGGTTTAGGGTACAGGTTAGTGTACGACAAAGGTTTAGGGTGAGCGTACGTGTTAGGGTACGGGTTAGTGTTAGGGTACGCATGAGGATTAGGGGACGGGTGAGTGTAAGGCTTCGGGTAAGGGTTAGGGTTAGGGTTAGGGTTAGGGGACGGGGAAGGGGACGGGGACGGTTTAGGGTACAGGTTAGTGTACGACAACGGTTTAGGGTGAGCGTACGTGTTAGGGTACGGGTTAGTGTTAGCGTACGGGTTAGGATTAGGGGAGGGTTGAGGGTAAGGCTTCGGGTAAAAGTTAGGGTTAGGGTTAGGGTTAGGGTTAGGGGACGGGGACGGTTTAGGGTACAGGTTAGGGTACGAGAACGGTTTAGTGTGAGCGTACGTGTTAGGGTACGGTTTAGTGTTAGCGTACGGGTTAGGATAAGGGGACGGGTGAGTGTAAGGCTTCGGGTAAGGGTTAGGGTTAGGGTTAGGATTAGGGTTAGGGGACGGGGATGGTTTAGGGTACAGTTTAGGGTACGTCAACGGTTTAGTGTGAGCGTACGTGTTAGGGTACGGGTTAGTGTTAGCGTACGGGTTAGGATTAGGGGACGGGTGAGGGTAAGGCTTTGGGTAAGTGTTAGGGTTAGTGTTAGTGTTAGGGGACGGGGACGGTTTAGGGTTCAGGTTAGGGTACGACAACGGTTTAGGGTGAGGGTACGTGTTAGGGTACGGGTTAGTGTTAGCGTACGGGTTAGGATTAGGGGACGGTTGAGGGTAAGGCTTCGGGTAAGGGTTACGGTTAGGGTTAGGGTTAGGGTTAGGGTTAGGGTTAGGGGACGGTTTAGGGTACAGGTTAGGGTACGACAAAGGTTTAGGGTGAGCGTACGTGTTAGGGTACGGGTTAGTGTTAGCGTACGGGTGAGGATTAGGGGACGGGTGAGTGTAAGGCTTCGGGTAAGGGTTAGGGTTAGGGTTAGGGTTAGGGGACGGGGACGGTTTAGGGTACAGTTTAAGGTACGACAACGGTTTAGGGTGAGCGTACGTGTTAGGGTACGGGTTAGTGTTAGCGTACGGGTTAGGATTAGTGGACGGGTGAGGGTAAGGCTTCGGGAAAGGGTTAGGGTTAGGGTTAGGGTTAGGGTTAGGGCACAGGCACGGGGACGGTTTAGGGTACAGGTTAGTGTACGACAACGGTTTAGGGTGAGGGTACGTGTTAGGGTACGGGTTAGTGTTATTGTACGGGTTAGGATTAGGGGAAGGGTGAGGGTAAGGCTTCGGGTAAGGGTTAGGTTTAGGATTAGGGTTAGGGGACGGGGACCGGGACGGTTTAGGGTACAGGTTAGGGTACGACAACGGTTTAGGGTGAGCGTACGTATTAGGTTACGGGTTTGTGTTAGCGTACGGGTTAGGATTAGGGGACGGGTGAGGGTAAGGCTTCAGGTAAGGGTTAGGGTTAGGGTTAGAGTTAGGGTTAGTGTTAGGGTACGGTTACGGTTTAGGGTACAGGTTATGGTACGACAACGGTTTAGGGTGAGCGTACGATTTAGGGTACGGTTTAGTGTTAGCGTACGGGTTAGGATTAGGGGACGGGTGAGTGTAAGGCTTCGGGTAAGGGTTAGGGTTAGGGTTAGCATTAGGGTTAAGGGACGGGGACGGTTTAGGGTACAGTTTAGGGTACGTCAACGGTTTAGTGTGAGTGTACGTGTTAGGGTACGGGTTAGTGTTAGCGTACGGGTTAGGATTAGGGGACGCGTGAGGGTAAGGCTTTGGGTAAGGGTTAGGGTTAGGGTTAGGGTTAGTGTTAGGGTTAGGGGACCGGGACGGTTTAGGGTACAGTTTAGGGTACGACAACGGTTTAGGGTGAGCGTACGTGTTAGGGTACGGGTTAGTGTTAGCGTACGGGTTAGGATTAGGGGACGGGTGAGGGTAAGGCTTCGGGTAAGGGTTAGGTTTAGGGTTAGGGTTAGGGTTAGGTTTAGGGGACGGGGACGGTTTAGGGTACAGGTTAGGGTACGACAACGGTTTATTGTGAGCGTACGTGGTAGGGTACGGGTTAGTGTTAGCGTACGGTTTAGGATTAGGGGAAGGGTGAGGGTAAGGCTTCGGGTAAGGGTTAGGGTTAGGGTTAGGCTTAGGGTTAGGGGTCGGGCACGGGGACGGTTTAGGGTACAGGTTAGGGTACGACAACGGTTTAGGGTGAGCGTAGGTGTTAGGGTACGGGTTAGTGTTAGCGTACGGGTTAGGATTAGGGGAGGGGTGAGTGTAAGGCTTCGGGTAAGGATTAGGGTTAAGGTTAGTGTTAGGGTTAGGGTTAGGGGACGGGGACGGTTTAGGGTACAGTTTAGGGTACGACAACGGTTTAGGGTGAGCGTACGTGTTAGGGTACGGGTTAGTGTTAGCGTACGGGTTAGGATTCGGGGACGGGTGAAGGTAAGGCTTCGGGTAAGGTTTAGGTTTAGGGTTAGGGTTAGGGTTAGGGGACGGTGACGGTTTAGGGTACAGGTTAGGGTACGACAACGGTTTAGGTTGAGCATACGTGTTAGGGTACGGGTTAGTGTTAGCGTACGGTTTAGGATTAGGGGACGGGTGAGGGTAAGGCTTCAGGTAAGGGTTAGGGTTAGGGTTAGGGTTAGGGTTAGGGGACGGGGACGGTTTAGGGTACAGGTTAGGGTACGACAACGGTTTAAGGTGAGCGTACGTGTTAGGGTACGGGTTAGTGTTAGCGTACGGGTGAGGATTAGGGGACGGGTGAGTGTAAGGCTTCGGGTAAGGGTTAGGGTTAGGGTTAGGGTTAGGGTTAGGGGACGGGGACGGTTTAGGGTACAGGTTAGGGTACGACAACGGTTTAGGTTGAGCGTACGTGTTAGGGTACGGGTTAGTGTTAGCGGACGGGTTAGGATTAGGGGACGGGTGTGGGTAAGGCTTCGGATAAGGGTTAGGGTTAGGGTTAGGGTTAGGGGACGGGGACGAAGACGGTTTAGGGTACAGGTTAGGGTACGACAACGGTTTAGGGTGAGCGTACGTGTTAGGGTACGGGTTAGTGTTAGCGTACAGGTTAGGATTAGGGGACGGGTGAGGGTAAGACTTCGGGTAAGGGTTAGGGTTAGGGTTAGGGTTAGGGTTAGGGGACGGGCACGGGGACTGTTTAGGGTACAGGTTAGGGTAAGACAACGGTTTAGGGTGAGCGTACGTGTTAGGGTACGGGTTAGTGTTAGCGTACGGGTTAGGATTAGGGGACGGGTGAGGATAAGGCTTCGGGTAAGTGTTAGGGTTAGGGTTAGGGTTAGGGTTAGGGTTAGGGGACGGGGACGGTTAAGGGTACAGGTTAGGGTACGACAACGATTTAGGGTGAGCGTACTTGTTAGGGTACGGGTTAGTGTTAGCGTACGGTTTAGGATTAGGGGACGGGTGAGGGTAAGGCTTCGGGTAAGGGTTAGGGTTAGGGTTAGGGTTAGGGTTAGGGGACGGGGACGGTTTAGGGTACAGGTTAGCCTACGACAACGGTTTAGGATGAGCGTACGTGTTAGGGTACGGGTTAGTGTTAGCGTACGGGTTAGGATTAGGGGACGGGTGAGGGTAAGGCTTCGGGTAAGGGTTAGAGTTAGGGTTAGGGTTAGGGTTAGGGTTAGGGGACGGGGACGGTTTAGGGTACAGGTTAGGGTACGACAAAGGTTTAGGGTGAGCGTACGTGTTAGGGTACGGGTTAGTGTTAGGGTACGGGTGAGGATTAGGGGACGGGTGAGTGTAAGTCTTCGGGTAAGGTTTAGGGTTAGGGTTAGGGTTAGGGTTAGGGTTAGGGGACGGGGACGCTTTAGTGTACAGGTTAGTGTACGACAACGTTTTAGGGTGAGCGTACGTGTTAGGGTACGGGTTAGTGTTAGCGTACGGATTAGGATTAGGGGACGGGTCAGGGTAAGGCTTCGGGAAAGGGTTAGGGTTAGGGTTAGGATTACGGTTAGGGGACGGGCACGGGGACGGTTTAGGGTACAGGTTAGGGTACGACAACGGTTAAGGGTGAGGGTACGTGTTAGGGTACGGGTTAGTGTTAGCGTACGGGTTGGGATTATGGGACGGGTGAGGGTAAGGCTTCAGGAAAGGGTTAGGTTTAGGGTTAGGGTTAGGGGACGGGTACGGTTTAGGGTACAGTTTAGGGTACGTCAACGGTTTAGGGTGAGCCTACGTGTTAGGGTACGGGTTAGTGTTAGCGTACGGGTTAGGATTAGGGGACGGGTGAGGATAAGGCTTCGGGTAAGGGTTAGGGTTAGGGTTAGGGTTGGGGACGGGGACAGTTTAGGGTACAGGTTAGGGTACGACAACGGTTTAGGGTGAGGGTACGTGTTAGGGTACGGGTTAGTGATAGCTTACTGGTTAGGATTAGGGGACGGGTGAGGGTAAGGCTTCGGGTAAGGGTTAGGGTTAGGGTTAGGGTTAGGGTTAGGGGACGGGGACGGTTTAGGGTACAGGTTAGGGTACGAAAACGGTTTAGGGTGAGCGTACGTGTAAGGGTACGGGTTAGTGTTAGCGTACGGGTTAGGATTAGGGGACGGGTGAGGGTAAGGCTTCGGGTAAGGGTTAGGGTTAGGGTTAGGGTTAGGGGACGGTTTAGGGTACAGGTTAGGGTACGACAAAAGTTTAGGGTGAGCGTGCGTGTTAGGGTACGGGTTAGTGTTAGCGTACGGGTTAGGATTAGGGGACGGGTGAGGGTAAGGCTTCGGGTAAGGGTTAGGGTTAGGGTTAGGGTTAAGGTTAGGGTTAGAGTACGGGGAAGGTTTATGGTACAGGTTAGGGTACGACAACGGTTAAGGGTGAGCGTATGTGTTACGGTACGGATTAGTGTTAGCGTACGGGATAGGATTAGGAAACGGGTGAGGGTAAGGTTTCGGGTAAGGGTTAGGGTTAGGGTTAGGTTTAGAGTTAGGGGACGGCCACGGGGACGGTTTAGTGTACAGCTTAGGGTACGACAACGGTTTAGGGTGAGCGTACGTGTTAGGGTACGGGTTAGTGTTAGTGTAGGGGTTAGGATTAGGGGACGGGTGAGGGTAAGGCTTCGGGTAAGGGTTAGGGTTAGGGTTAGGGTTAGGGTTAGGGGACGGGGACGGTTTAGGGTACAGGTTAGGGTACGACAACGGTTTAGGGTGAGCGTACGTGTTAGGGTACGGGTTAGTGTTAGCGTACGGGTTAGGATTAGGGGACGTGTGAAGGTAAGGCTTCGGGTAAGGGTTAGGTTTAGGGTTAGGGTTAGGGTTAGGGTTAGGGGACGGGGACGGTTTAGGGTACAGGTTAGGGTACGACAACGGTTTAGGGTGAGCGTACGTGTTAGGGTACGGGTTAGTGTTAGCGTACGGGTTAGGATTAGGGGACGGGTGAGGGTAAGGCTTCAGGTAAGGGTTAGGGTTAGGGTTAGGGTTAGGGTTAGGGTTAGGGGACGGGGACGGTTTAGGGTACAGGTTAGAGTACGACAACGATTTAGGGTGAGCGTACGTGTTAGGGTACGGGTTATTGTTAGCGTACGGGTTAGGATTAGGGGACGGGTGAGGGTAAGGCTTCGGGTAAGGGTTAGGGTTAGGGTTAGGGTTAGTGTTAGGGGACGGGGACGGTTTAGGGTACAGGTTAGGGTACGACAACGGTTTAGGTTGAGCGTACCTGTTAGGGTACGGGTTAGTTTTAGCGTACGGGTTAGGATTAGGGGACGGGTGAGGGTAAGGTTTCAGGTAAGGGTTCGGGTTAGGGTTAGGGTTAGGGTTAGGGTTAGGCGACGGGGACGGTTTAGCGTACAGGTTAGGGTACGACAACGGTTTAGGCTGAGCATACGTGTTAGGGTACGGGTTAGTGTTAGCGTACGATTTAGGATTAGGGCACGGGTGAGGGTAAGGCTTCGGGTAAGGGTTAGGGTTAGGGTTAGGGTTATGGTTAGGGGACGGGGACGGGGACGGTTTAGGGTACAGGTTAGGGTACGACAACGGTTTAGGGTGAGCGTGCGTGTTAGGGTACGGGTTAGTGTTAGCGTACGGGTTAGGATTAGGGGACGGGTGAGTGTAAGGCTTCGGGTAAGGGTTAGGGTTAGGGTTAGGGTTAGGGTTAGGGGACGGGGACGGTTTAGGGTACAGGGTAGGGTACGACAACGGTTTCGGGTGAGCGTACGTGTTAGGGTACGGGTTAGTGTTAGCGAATGGGTTAGGATTAGGTGCCGGGTGAGTGTAAGGCTTCGGGTAAGGGTTAGGGTTAGGGTTAGGGTTAGGGTTAGGGTTTGGGGACGGGGACGGTTTAGCGTACAGGTTAGGGTACGAAAACGGTTTAGGGTGAGCGTACGTGTTAGGGTACGGGTTAGTGTTAGCGTACGGGTTAGGAATAGGAGACGGGTGAGGGTAAGACTTCCGGTAAGGGTTAGGGTTAGGGTTAGGGTTAGGGTTAGGGTTAGGGGACGGGGACGGTTTAGGGTACAGTTTAGGGTACGACAACGGTTTAGGGTGAGCGTACGTGTTAGGGTACGGGTTAGGATTAGCGTACGTGTTAGGATTAGGGGACGGGTGACGGTAAGGCTTCGGGTAAGGGTTAGGGTTAAGGTTAGGTTTAGGGTTAGGGGACGGGTCCGGGGACGGTTTAGGGTACAGGTTAGGGTACAACAAGGGTTTAGGGTGAGGGTACGTGTTAGGGTACGGGTTAGTGTTAGCGTACGGGTTAGGATTAGGAGACGTGTGAGGGTAAGGCTTCCGGTAAGGGTTAGGGATAGGTTTAGGGTTAGGGTTAGGGTTAGGGGACGGGGACGGTTTAGGGTACAGGTTAGGGTACGACAACGGTTTAGGGTGAGCGTACGTGTTAAGGTACGGGTTAGTGTTAATGTACGGGTTAGGATTAGGGGACGGGTGAGGGTAAGGCTTCGGGTAAGGGTTAGGGTTAGGGTTAGGTTTATGGTTAGGATTAGGGGACGGGGACGGTTTAGGGTACAGGTTAGGGTATGACAACGGTTTAGGGTGAGCGTACGTTTTAGGGTACGTTTTCGTGTTAGCGTACGGGTTAGGATTAAAGGACGGGTGAGGGTAAGGCTTCGTGTAAGGGTTAGGGTTAGGGTTAGTGTTAGGGGACGGGGACGGTTTAGGGTACAGGTTAGGGTACGACAACGGTTTAGGGTGAGCGAACGTGTTAGGGTACGGTTTAGTGTTAGCGTACGGGTTAGTATTAGGGGACGGGTGAGTGTAAGGCTTCGGGTAAGGGTTAGGGTTAGGGTTAGGGTTAAGGTTAGGGTTAGAGTACGGGGACGGTTTATGGTACAGGTTAGGGTACGACAACGGTTAAGGGTGAGCGTACGTGTTAGGGTACGGGTTAGTGTTAGCGTACGGGATAGGATTAGGAAACGTGTGAGGGTAAGGTTTCGGGTAAGGGTTAGGGTTAGGGTTAGGTTTAGAGTTAGGGGACGGGCACGGGGACGGTTTAGGGTACAGGTTAGGGTACGACAACGGTTTAGGGTGAGCGTACGTGTTAGGGTACGGGTTAGTGTTAGTGTAGGGGTTAGGATTAGGGGACGGGTGAGGGTAAGGCTTCGGGAAAGGGTTAGGGTTAGGGTTAGGGTTAGGGTTAGGGTTAGGGGACGGGGACGGGGACGGGGACGGTTTAGGGTACAGGTTAGGGTACGACAACGGTTTAGGGTGAGCGTACGTGTTAGGGTACGGGTTATTGTTAGCTTATGGGTTAGGATTAGGGGACGGGTGAAGTTAAGGCTTTGGGTAAGAGTTAGGGTTAGGGTTAGGGTTAGGGTTAGGGTTAGGGGACGGGGACGGTTTAGGGTACAGGTTAGGGTACGACAACGGTTTAGGGTGAGCGTACGTGTTAGGGTACGGGTTAGATTTAGCGTACGGTTTAGGATTAAGGCACGGGTGAGGGTAAGGCTTCGGGTAAGGGTTCGTGTTAGGGTTAGGGTTAGGGTTAGGCGACGGGGACGGTTTAGGGTACAGGTTAGGGTACGACAACGGATTAGGGTGAGCGTACGTGTTAGGGTACGGGTTAGTGTTAGTGTAGGGGTTAGGATTAGGGGACGGGTGAGTGTAAGGCTTCCGGTAAGGCTTCGGGTAAGGGTTCGTGTTAGGGTTAGGGTTAGGGTTAGGCGACGGGGACGGTTTAGGGTACAGGTTAGGGTACGACAACGGTTTAGGGTGAGCGTACGTGTTAGGGTACGGGTTAGTGTTAGTGTAGGGGTTAGGATTAGGGGACGGGTGAGGGTAAGGCTTCGGGTAAGGGTTAGGGTTAGGGTTAGGGTTAGGGTTAGGGTTAGGGGACGGGGACGGGGACTGTTTAGGGTACAGGTTAGGGTACGACAACGGTTTAGGGTGAGCGTACGTGTTAGGGTACGGGTTATTGTTAGCTTATGGTTTAGGATTAGGGGACGGGTGAAGGTAAGGCTTCGGGTAAGAGTTAGGGTTAGGGTTAGGGTTAGGGTTAGGGTTAGGGGACGGGGACGGTTTAGGGTACAGGTTAGGGTACGACAACGGTTTAGGGTGAGCGTACGTGTTAGGGTACGGGTTAGTGTTAGCGTACGGGTAAGGATTAGGGGACGGGTGAGTGTAAGGCTTCGGGTAAGGGTTAGGGTTAGGGTTAGGGTTAGGGTTAGGGTTAGGGGACGGGGACGGTTTAGCGTACAGGTTAGGGTACGACAACGGTTTAGGGTGAGCGTACGTGTTAAGGTACGTGTTAGTGTTAGTGTACGGGTTAGGATTAGGGGACGGGTGAGGGTAAGGCTTCGGGTAAGGGTTAGGGTTAGGGTTAGGGTTAGGGTTAGGGTTAGGGTTAGGGGACGGGGACGGTTTAGGGTACAGTTTAGGGTACGACAATGGTTTAGGGTGAGCCTACGTGATAGGGTACGGGTTAGTGTTAGCGTACGGGTTAGGATTAGGGGACGGGTGAAGGTAAGGCTTCGGGTAAGGGTTAGGGTTAGGCTTAGGGTTAGGGTTAGGGTTAGGGTTAGGGGACGGGGACGGTTTAGAGTACAGGTTAGGGTACGACAACGGTTTAGGGTGAGCGTACGTGTTAGGGTACGGGTTAGTGTTAGCGTACGGGTTAGGATTAGGGGACGGGTGAGTGTAAGGCTTCCGGTAAGGGTTAGGGTTAGGGTTAGGGTTAGGGGACGGGCACGGGGACGGTTTAGGGTACAGGTTAGGGTACGTCAACGGTTTAGGGTGAGCGTACGTGTTAGGGTACGGGTTAGTGTTAGCGTACGGGTTAGGATTAGGGGACGGGTGTGGGTAAGGCTTCGGGTAAGGGTTAGGGTTAGGGTTAGGGTTAGGGGACGGGGACGGTTTAGGGTACAGGTTAGGGAACGACAACGGTTAAGGGTGAGCGTACGTGTTAGGGTACGGGTTAGTGTTAGCGTACGGGATAGGATTAGGGGACGGGTGAGGGTAAGGTTTCGGGTAAGGGTTAGGGTTAGGGTTAGGGTTAGGTTTAGAGTTAGGGGACGGGCACGGGGACGGTTTAGGGTACAGGTTAGGGTACGACAACGGTTTAGGTTGAGCGTACGTGTTAGGGTACTGGTTAGTGTTAGTGTAGGGGTTAGGATTAGGGGACGGGTGAGGGTAAGGCTTCGGGTAAGGGTTAGGGTTAGGGTTAGGGTTAGGGTTAGGGTTAGGGGACGGGGACGGTTTAGGGTACAGGTTAGGGTACGACAACGGTTTAGGGTGAGCGTACGTGTTAGGGTACGGGTTATTGTTAGCGTACGGGTTAGGATTAGGGGACGGGTGAAGGTAAGGCTTCGGGTAAGGGTTAGGTTTAGGGTTAGGGTTAGGGTTAGGGTTAGGGGACGGGGACAGTTTAGGGTACAGGTTAGGGTACGACAACGGTTTAGGGTGAGCGTACGTGTTAGGGTACGGGTTAGTGTTAGCGTACGGGTTAGGATTAGGGGACGGGTGAGAGTAAGGCTTCAGGTAAGGGTTAGGGTTAGGGTTAGGGTTAGGGTTAGGGTTAGGGTTAGGAGACGGGGACGGTTTAGGGTACAGGTTAGAGTACGACAACGGTTTAGGGTGAGCGTACGTGTTAGGGTACGGGTTATTGTTAGCGTACGGGTTAGGATTAGGGGACGGGTGAGGGTAAGGCTTCGGGTAAGGGTTAGGGTTAGGGTTAGGGTTGGGTTAGGGTTAGGGGATGGGGACGGTTTAGGGTACAGTTTAGGGTACGACAACGGTTTAGGGTGAGCGTACGTGTTAGGGTACGGGTTAGTGTTAGCATACGGGTTAGGATTAGGGGACGGGTGAGGGTAAGGCTTCGGGTAAGGGTTAGGGTTAGGGTTAGGGTTAGGGTTAGGGGACGGGCACGGGGACGGTTTAGGGTACAGGTTAGGGTACGACAACGGTTTATGGTGAGCGTACGTGTTAGGGTACGGGTTAGTGTTAGCGTACGGGTTAGGATTAGGGGACGGGTGAGGGTAAGGCTTCGGGTAAGGGTTAGGGTTAGGGTTAGGGTTAGGTTTAGGGGACGGGGACAGTTTTGGGTACAGGTTAGGGTACGACAACGGTTTAGTGGAGCGTACGTGTTAGGGTACGGGTTAGTGTTAGCGTACGGGTTAGGATTAGGGGACGGGTGAGGTTAAGGCATCGGGTAAGGGTTAGGGTTAGGGTTAGGGTTAGTGTTAGGGGACGGGGACGGTTTAGGGTACAGGTTAGGGTACGACAACGGTTTAGGTTGAGCGTACCTGTTAGGGTACGGGTTAGTTTTAGCGTACGGGTTAGGATTAGGGGACGGGTGAGGGTAAGGTTTCAGGTAAGGGTTCGGGTTAGGGTTAGGGTTAGGGTTAGGGTTAGGCGACGGGGACGGTTTAGCGTACAGGTTAGGGTACGACAACGGTTTAGGGTGAGCGTACGTGTTAAGGTACGTGTTAGTGTTAGTGTACGGGTTAGGATTAGGGGACGGGTGAGGGTAAGGCTTCTGGTAAGGGTTAGGGTTAGGGTTAGGGTTAGGGTTAGGGTTAGGGTTAGGGGACCGGGACGGTTTAGGGTACAGTTTAGGGTACGACAATGGTTTAGGGTGAGCCTACGTGATAGGGTACGGGTTACTGTTAGCGTACGGGTTAGGATTAGGGGACGGGTGAGGGTAAGGCTTCGGGTAAGGGTTAGGGTTAGGCTTAGGGTTAGGGTTAGGGTTAGGGTTAGGGGACGGGGACGGTTTAGAGTACAGGTTAGTGTACGACAACGGTTTAGGGTGAGCGTACGTGTTAGGGTACGGGTTAGTGTTAGCGTACGGGTTAGGATTAGGGGACGGTTGAGGTTAAGGCTTCGGGTAAGGGTTAGGGTTAGGGTTAGGGTTAGGGTTCGGGGACGGGGACGTTTTAGGGTACAGGTTAGCGTACGACAACGGTTTAGGGTGAGCGTACGTGTTAGGGTACGGGTTAGTGTTAGCGTACGGGTTAGGATTAGGGGACGGGTGAGTGTAAGGCTTCGGGAAAGGGTTAGGGTTAGGGTTAGGTTTAGGGTTAGGGGACGGGGACGGTTTAGGGTACAGGTTAGGGTACGACAACGGTTTAGGGTGAGCGTACATGTTAGGGTACGGGTTAGTGTTAGTGTACGGGTTAGGATTAGGGGACGGGTGAGTGTAAGGCTTCGGGTAAGGGTTAGGGTTAGGGTTAGGGTTAGGGTTAGGGTTAGAGGACGGGGACGGTTTAGGGTGCAGCTTAGGGTACGACAACGGTTTAGGGTGAGCGTACGTGTTAGGGTACTGGTTAGTGTTAGCGTACGGGTTAGGATTAGGGGAAGGGTGAGGGTAAGGCTTCGGGTAAGTGTTAGGGTTAGGGTTAGGGTTAGGGTTAGGGTTTGGGGACGGGGACGGTTTAGGGTACAGGTTAGGTTACGACAACGGTTTAGGGTGAGCGTACGTGTTAGGGTACGGGTTAGTGTTAGCGTACGGGTTAGGATTAGGGGAAGGGTGAGGGTAAGGCTTCGGGTAAGGGTTAG